>NW_026850632.1:0-168610 GCF_030913465.1 Colletotrichum navitas | reverse complement strand
AGAAGGATAAAAAGAAATATATAATTAATCTTTTGTTTTCTCCTACTTATAAGTTTAAAGAGATTAGTAAAGTATATATTTAAGTATATATACTTAATAATAAATAGCTATCTTAATTTTCCTATTAAGGTTTTTATAGATAAGCTATATATAATAAATTATATATACCTTAAGGGGGGTATTAGATATTAAGGTTTAAAGACCTTATATATAAAAATAAGATAATAATATAATAAAGAAGTAGAATATATAATACAGTATTAATAATACTGTATACACTATATACACTAGATATAAGAATAACTACTTAGAAAACGGCTATATATACTATATAATAATAATATTTATATATAAAGAATAGGTCTTTTAAGTAAGACCTCCTCCTTCTCTAAGGAATTAAGAATATAGTTCTAGGTCACATAAGGTAAACAAATAAAACAATACCCTACTGCAGGTAAAATAATACCCTGTATTCTAATAACCTACCTAATAACCTACTTAATAACCTAGAATACTAAAGAAATCCTTAGAATACCTAAGATATAGGTATAAGTAATCCCCTTATATCCCTAGGTCTAGTTAGATAGTTAGATCTATAAGCTCTTCTATTATATCTATAACAATATACTACCTTTATATCTTATCTCTTATCTCTTATCTCTTATTTGCCCCTTTTGCCTCTAAAAGTATATATAAAGATTTATAATATAATATTAGTAGATTATCTTAAACCTATACTACCTTTAGATATTATAAGAAACCTACTACTTATTATAGACCTACTTATTATAAATAATACACTAAGATAAATAATTACTTTAAGAACTATATAATTTAGTAAAAAATAATACCTAGTAAAGATTATTAGACTAGGTAGTAAATACTAATATTAGTTAACTACTTTATAGATAACACCCTAGATCTAGGACCTTATAAAAGAAGACTAAATGCTTTTACCTTAAGAGAGTATACCTTTCTTATAGATCTACCTTTTTTTCTTTATCTACCTATAATTAAAATAATAATATCTTCTTTTTTACTAATAATATCTTTTCTCTTTTCTTTTTACTATAACTATTATTAGCTTTTACTATAAAAACTATTACTAGTTAGCTTTACTATATTATCTTATTAACTACCTACTTATAGACACTTTACCTCTTAATAGATCCTTTATTACTATATTATAGATTTTTACTACTATATTCTTATAATAGCTAACTATACTCCTATTACTAAGACCTAGAAGGATAAGATCTTTAATAAGAAAAAGAACTTTAAGTTCCTAATTTTTACTAACTACTAGTATATAAAAATTTAGAACACTACACTCTAATATATAGTTAAAGCCTTTAATTATAACAAAGTAAATATTATTTATAGTATTAAGTTAAAGTATTATATTATTAGAGAAATAAGAAAGAAATTACTTTACTTTACTGCCTATAGTAAAGCCTTATCCTACCTAATAGTATATTATATATAATCTAAACTAGATACTAATAATATACTTAACCTTAATAATATAATTACTACTTACTTCTTTTATAATTAAGACCTACTTAACTAATAAAGTAACTTTACTTAGACTACTATCTAGGTTACTTTACTTAACTATTATACTAATACTAATAAACTTAACTATAAAGAGCTTAAAACTAAACTTATAGCTATTAGTTTTACTTTACTTAAGAGTAACCTAAGCTAAAAGAAATAGAAAAATAAAGGCACTATAGTTAAGTATATACTAAAGAAGGTATATAAAGATATACTACTATATAACTTTAAGTCTAAGGATAATAATAAAGGTAAAGTTAAACTTTACCTTAAGTATTTCTTTAAGCTTATTAAAGCTAATATTACTAATAATAATACTACTATTAGAAAGAAGGTAATCTAGCTACTTTATAACTTACTTAATAAATATAACTACACTATATACTTTAAGAAAGAATTAGAGATCCTAGAATACTATAATAATATAGTTAAGAGAATCTATACTATAAAGAATATTAAACGTAATATTAACTTTACTATTACCTACACTAAAGAAAAAGCTATAGAGCTATAAGTAGCTAATAAGGCTATAGTATAAGAGAAAGCTATAGAGCTATAGGTAGCTAGTAAGGCTATAGTATAAGGGAAGGCTATAAAGCTATAAGTAGCTAATAATACTATAATAGACTATAACCTAGGCACTAATAACTATATTAATATAGCTTTTTAGGCTTACTAAAGCTATTAGAACCTTAGTATAAATAATATAGCTATAATAGTACTATAACTTTTATACTTTATAGGAATTAATCTAATAACACTTATTAATAATCTTAGTAATAAGAGCTTTAAAGTTAATTTAGATAACTATAATACCCTAGGTACTACTAACTTACTTATTAAGAGTAATAATGTTATTAGTACTATACTTTTTACTAACAAGAGTAATACTTCTCCTTAAACTAACAAAAGTATATTAAGTAGCCTTTAATATAATATAACTAGCTATACTTAAACTAGCTATACTACTAGAGACAATAATATAGCTAATAACACCTAGAATAGCTATACTACTAGAGGCCTTAACTTTAAGAACACTATTAATTTAGTAGACCTTACTATTAACTTATTTAACTTTATTAATTATAATAGTAGTAACGTTATCCTTAAGATATAACTATAAAATTACTAACTATATTAGGACTACTAACTGTATTTTAGTAAAGAGTAAGTAAATAAAAACTTAAGGAGAATAAGTAAATAAGAACTTAAGAAGAATTTAGGTAAATTAGTATTTTAAGAGGGGGGAATATATTTTTTAAGAAGGGGGAGGTTACTATAGGTATAATACCTATATACTACCTACACAGGTACTCTCTAGATATGTACCCTTAGGGGTATTTAACCTACTATGTAGGTACTGTATAGTTAGATGGAATTAACCTTGATTATATACACACATGTTGACCCACCTTTGGTGAGCCCTGCCACCTACGGAGTACCCTGAGTACAGTGGCTAGACGTGGTGGGTCCGCAAGCCGGTCTCGGAGAAGCGTTATATTTATTCCGTACCTGGGATAGTCTATCTCCTCTATCTGGAAGGAAGTGGGGGAGACCGCGTTGGCTCGAACGGGTAGCTGGCTAGGTGCACCGACTCTCTACCTAGGTACCTAGGCTTCTGGTGTAGCTCCCACCTCCCGGTAGGTACCTACGTGTATGAGCTAGCTACCTACGTACCTACTTGGGTACTGAACTCCAAGGGATTAGCGAGGGGCTATCGGGGCTGGAAAAACGTATCGGAATGTCATCGTGTCAATTTGGTCCTGATCCCTGTCGATTCGTGGATTCGGCCTGACCCGACCCATGGTGCTCGAAAAGGGACACACTTCAAGCTGTTGCTCTCTTGGATAAGCTTGGCCGTTCCTCGAAACTGCTGCCGACAATTAATCCTTCCAAGACCCCGTCTGCCTAAGAGAATGAGAATGGCGCACTCTTGACTGCGTGCGCGCACGACGAAGAATTTCCCAGCGAGTTTCCATCCCGACAACCTACGGCGCACAAGAGCTCTACCGACAGCCAACCTGTCGCTGCCTGTCTGTCTGTCTGTCTCTTCCACCTAGTCTTGGAAGCTATCCGCACTTGATTTCACTACGGCCATCTTCGAGAACGACAACATTCCCCTTACTACCCCCGACCACCACCAAAGACGTCTGCAAACATGTCTGATTTCAGCACATATCACCACTTGGGCCAGGGCGAGCAGGACCCCGCGAACCCGAACCGATCGACACAACCCGCACCTCCCCCCTTCTCCCCTCCCATCGTGGGGCAGCAGTACCAGCAGGGCGCCGCTTACGGGCCCCCTCCGACCCAGGGACAACAGCAATACTATGGCGGGCCGCCTGGCTCGGTGCCGCCCCAGAGCCAGCCCTACGGTGCACCTCCGGGCCAAGAATACGCGCAGAGCCCGGGTTTCCAATCCCAGGACAACTTGGCGGCGCAAATGGGAGGCATGTCGCTCGGCGACGGCCACGGCAACGCCAGGAGGAAGAAGAAGGACCGTCACGCCTACCACCAGGTCGAGGCGACAGGCTCCTCGCAACCCTTCAACGGCATCCCCCCCGCCGGCACCAATGCCACCGCTTTCCTCAACGACCCCTCCCAAGCCCAGTTCGCCCAGATGAACCAATTCCCTGTTGCTGCTGGCGAGACCTTCACACCCGCCATGCCTGCATCACCCGCCGAATTCGCCACTCGGAACGGCTCCGGCTCGGCAGGACCCCCCGCAGTGGTCCAAACCTCTGGCCACCAGAAGCTGTCCCTCGATGACCTGCCTAGCGTGCCGCTCTCTCGTGACGCCCTGCAACAACACTACTTCACCAACGTCTATCCCACCTTCGAGAAGCACCTGCCCCCTCCCTCGACCGTCTCATACGTAGCCTACGACCAGGGCAATGCTTCGCCCAAGTTTGCGCGCCTGACCCTCAACAGCATCCCCTCCAACGCCGAAGGTTTGGCTCTGACCGGTCTTCCTATGGGTCTCCTCTTGCAACCCCTGGCTCCCTTGCAGCCCGGCGAGCTCGAGATCCCCGTTCTTGACTTTGGTGACTCTGGCCCTCCGAGATGCCGCCGCTGCAGAGCCTACATCAACCCCTTTATGATGTTCCGCTCAGGCGGAAACAAGTTTGTTTGCAACCTGTGCACTTACCCCAATGATACCCCCCCCGAATACTTCTCCGCACTCACTCCCCAAGGTGTCAGAGTGGACCGCGATCAGCGCCCAGAGCTGACCAGGGGTACCGTGGAGTTTGTCGTGCCCAAGGAGTACTGGACGAAAGAGCCCACCGGTCTGCGCTGGCTGTTTGTAATCGACGTTACGCAGGAGTCCTTCAACAAGGGCTTCATCGAGTCCTTCTGTGAGGGCATTGTGGCCGCCTTGTACGGCGGTGAGGACGCCGAGAGGGACGAGCATGACGAGCCCAAGAGGAGCATACCTCCTGGCGCCAAGGTCGGCTTCGTGACCTATGACAAGGACATTCACTTCTACAATGTCAACGTGAGTTGTTCGCCATGCCTTTCAAAGGTCGCCCACTAACAGCCCACAGCCCGCCCTGGACCAGGCACAGATGATGATCATGCCTGATCTTGAAGACCCTTTCGTGCCCCTGAGTGACGGCCTCTTTGTCGACCCCTACGAGTCCAAGTAAGACTTGCTCGGCCTGTTGCAAATGGAAGCCTCGACTAACACGCACCAGGGACGTCATCACATCACTGCTCACCATGCTGCCCACAATGTTCTCCGATATCAAGAACCCGGAACCGGCCCTTCTTGCCACCCTCAACTCTGCCGTGGCCGCGCTGGAGAAGACGGGAGGCAAGATTGTCTGCTCTCTGGCCGCGCTGCCCACCTGGGGCCCTGGCCGTCTGTTCCTCAGGGATGATGGAAAGCACCCCGGCGGTGAGATTGACAAGAAGCTCTTTACGACCGAGCACCCGGCATGGAAGAAGGTGGCGGAGAAGATGGTGGCCACGGGTATCGGTGCCGATTTCTTCCTCGCCTCTCCGTCGGGCGGCTACCTCGATATCGCCACCGTCGGTCACGTTTCAGCCTCGACCGGCGGCGAGACCTTCTACTACCCCAACTTCATCGGGGCCCGCGACAACACCAAGTTGTCCATGGAGATCAAGCATGCGGTTACGCGCGAGACTGGTTTCCAGGCTCTGATGAAGGTTCGCTGCTCAAACGGTTTGCAACTCAACGGCTACCATGGTAACTTCATCTACCACACATTTGGTGCCGATCTCGAGATCGGCGTCATCGACGCCGACAAGGCCATGGGCGTCACCTTCTCCTACGACGGCAAGCTCGATTCCAAGCTCGATGCTCACTTCCAATCCGCGCTCCTCTACACAACAGCCTCTGGCCAGCGCAGGGTGCGCTGCTCCAACGTGATTGCAAGTGTCTGCGACAACCCGAGAGATAGTGTCAAGTTCATTGATCAAGATGCCGTCTTTACGATCCTTGCCAAGGAGGCCAGCACAAAATTGGCCAACACCTCTGCGTCAATGAAGGACATCCGAAACCACTTGACGGAGCGCACGATCGACATCCTGTCGGCGTACCGTAAGAACTTCCTCACATCGGCCCAGCCTGACGGCCAGCTAGTCATGCCGGAGAGACTGAAGGAGTTCTCGATGTACATGCTGGGACTCCTCAAGTGTCGCGCGTTCAAGGGCGGCAACGAGAGCTCCGACCGCAGAGTGCACGAGATGCGGATGATCCGGTCCATGGGCGCCAAGGAGCTGAGTCTGTACCTATATCCACGGATGATCCCCATCCACAACCTCGCCCCGGAGGACGGATTCCCTGACGAGTCGGGCCACCTCAGGGTGCCCCCCGCGATCCGCACCTCCTTCTCTCGCGTCGAGCCCGGTGGCGTCTACCTCGTCGACAATGGCCAGCAGTGCCTCATGTGGTTCCATGCGCAGACGTCGCCGAACCTCATCGCCGACCTGTTTGGCGAGGACAAGACGACCTTGCAGAGCCTCGACGCGTACACGTCGTCGCTACCGATACTCCAGACCCACCTGAATGCGCAAGTACGCAACATCATCGAGTTCCTCAAGACGATGCGCGGCTCCAAGGGGTTGGGTATCCAGCTCGCGAGACAGGGCATCGACGGTGCCGAGTATGAGTTCGCGAGGATGCTCGTTGAGGACAGGAACAACGAGGCACAGAGCTACGTCGACTGGCTTGTGCACCTTCACAGGAGCGTCCAGCTGGAGGTATGATATGCCCTGCTCCTTCCATCCCAACATTCATACGAATTCTTGGCTAATCACTCGTCATAGCTATCCGGCCAAAGGAAGAAGGACGACCCGTTGACGGACGCCAGCGCACTAGCAGGTTTTGCCGGCCTGAGACCCAACTACTGGTAACGCGGAGGGGTCAAGGCAAGCAAAGAGACCCGGGGAGAAAAGGGTGGACCGGGGGGTGGTGTGTGAATGAACTTTTGAATGGTTTAAGCGTTGTCAGAACTGCATATACATTTGGGTGTCAAGGGGGGAGAGAGAAAAAACCGCAGCCAGCTATGCAAGAAGAGGCTCCGGCATACATGCTGATCGAATTGTCTTGTTTCTTTACATTTCTCATTCTGATGTGTCGTATGCGAGAGCCCGAGCAGTTCCCCGCCCCTTGCAACATGCGATAACAGACTCGCGTGTATGTCTGCCAAAGAAGCAAGGGGACGATGGCCCCCCCCTTGCTCTCGCCCAAGGAGAGAGTGTGATACGGCTGGAAAAAAGAGGCAGGCAGCATTAGCAACATGCCGGATCATTCATCCACAAAGGTCCCCCTGCCCCTGCCAGCCATCCCGCATCTTCCTGTCATCCTCATGGATACATCCCGTCACCGGCGGCAACGGGAAAACGAGGGGGGGGAGGCCTGGCTGCCTGGCTGCCTGGAAGAAAAGCAAGATACGCGGGAAGCCATCTCGTCTCTGGGCCAGGGTACCAGGTGGTTCACCCCTCTCACCCCCTCGGCGTCTTGAGAGACGGGAAAAGCTCCGTGGCACTATTCTGGAAACTTATGAGACGGGGGAAAGAGTATCATCTGCGATGCTCTCGCCGCGCCGGTTCGAGTTGGAATAGTGGCGAGAATGGCAAACCGATGTTTCTTACTCGAGAGACAGCTTCCAGCGATGGTCTGGCGGGATTGAGAGCCGTCAATGTGTGAGTATATCCATGCGTGTATATGTCCACCTGAACCTTCCACGAATGAGTATTTAACGTCCATCAAGCGGAATGATCAGTTAGGCCCAAGACACAGAAAAGTCCGTCAGTAACCAGCCTCCTCCACCCCCTTCTTCCCAAGCAAGGAACGGCGAGCCCCTACATCCTACACGCCCCAGGCTTCTCGTTTCCCACTCGGCTTCTGGATTTTGCACAAGACACTGTTTTCCATTGACAGACTGGCCTCCCCCACCCCTCGACCTACAAGGGCGATCTTCATCGTCCCCTCACCTATGGAATGCTCGGATTCAGTCATGAGGAAGCTTCTGAGATGTGATATGTGACAGACGACCTCCCGAACACGGGGCCTGCCCGCTCAACAGACCAAATGACAAGTCTTGCGTCAGACGATGACGATGGACAATAGGAACATCACAAGGAATGAAGTCATTACGAGACGGAGCGAGATCCTTACACTCCCCCCCTTTCCTCTGTGCCAAGATTTCCACAACATTCAAGTGGACGGCTGTGTACTCCGTACAGCATACCTATTTCGATTGTCTCCTCGTAGGGGGACGTGTCACTAGCGAGCCGTTGGGGGTGGCAGAGAGAGAGAGAGAGAGAGAGAGAGAGAGAGAACCCCGTTGCCCTCCTCCCATGTCTGTTTGTGTGTTTCCACCTCAGCCGGCTGCCAAACCAGAAAGAGTGGGTTGTCGATGGTGTGTCTAGGTGAAACATGTGGTCTGCCGCGTTTGTGTATATACGTCCCTCACAACCCAACCCCCTTGGGGCTGACTTGTAGGTAGACGTGCATGACTCAGGCCCAGAGCGAAGCTGGAAAATATCCTGGTCGAGCCCTGAGCTCCAGGAGGATGGAGAGGCAAAGCAAGGCAAGGAAAGGCAGCGGGTTGATGGTAGGGGAGACGCCGGATCTGCGAAGGCGGGTGTGATCCCTGACGGAGATCACTGCGAGTTATTATTATCTGTATTCATACTTCTTTTCCGTATGAGAGAGATCTCTCACAAATTCCCTTGGAGACTTGCATGCCCGTCTCACTCACGGAAAAGGGGGGGGGGGGGGGGGGGGGACTGCCTCCCATTGCAGTGCGGGATCTTCATCTGGGATGCACGCCGCCTGATCCTGTCCTGGGACGCCTTGAGGGGGGGCCATCCGCAATTGAATCGGTAGTGACATGCTGTGTCTATTTGGACCCCCTCATGCTCTCTCTTCTTGGGGTTCAAAGGCCGGTCATGGAGATCGCCGACATCATTATCCCACCCCCCCCCTCTCCTTTTGGCCCCTTGGTACACAAAACAACACCAGTGTCGGTCTTCGTCCGCGAGGGTTTCCTGGAAGGGTGACATAAAGCAGGTGCGCCAGCGGCCCTTGATCTGCCAAGCTGGAAGGGGAAACCATCTCATGAGGTGGCTTGCAAAAAGTAATGATTCCCGCCTCGTTGCCGAATCGCCGAGGCGCCGCGCCGCGCCGCTTCGCATCCCTTGACTGCCGCTCGCCCGACGGGGGTAAGCCACGAGCCTAACGATACGCCTCAAGGAAGTGGAATGATAGAAGAGTCACTCTCACCAGGATACGCCTCGCGGGTCTTCACCTCGCCAGTCCCCCCCCCCCCGCGGCCGGCGGCGGGCTGCGTCTGGTGCCACCCCAAAGCCCACACCGGGGAATGGGCAGGGAGTCTGAGGTCCGTAGATTTCGCGCGGGTTGTGATTGGGCGGGCGATGCAAGGGCCTTGCATGATACACGAGGCTGCAGGCACCCAATGACCACCCGGACTCGTCTCCGGTTCCGCGCGGTTGGGTTCCGGCGCACCAGCAACAGGGGGGGAGGGGGGAGGAGCTGAGATGTATTGCCTGGTCCAGGCCCCGTGATCCTCTCGCCCGCGTGCCTTATGAAGGTCGATGCCGTGGGACTGGGAGACTGTGATCATTTACCCGCCGAGGGGGTCTTGAAGGGGCGGGTAGGAGATAAGATGACGAATCCATGGGTGTTCCTCAGGTAAAGGCCGTAACGGTGCTTCTGCGTCTCGGCCGTACAAGCGTCACACAAGGCAGATGATAGATGCCTCGCTGGAGAGGGGGGGGGGGTGTAGGGGAGCTGAGAGGAACTACTGATAACTGACAGAAGCTCGCCGTGGTCGTGGGATTTTCGCCCAAGTGTCCACCTACACTAGCTTCGTCGCCCAAACCATGCAGTTCGCCGAGGGGCTATTGCTCAAGGTAGATGGACGGCGGAGGGCATGGACGCTGACTATGATACCCAACCATTGAGAGGGGGTTAAAAAGCACACATTCAACGATGCGATGATGTAGACTAGCGGGGGTGTTTGATTTCCGAGCCAATTGCCTGCCAATAGTTTTCATAATGACCAGGTAAATTAAGAGCAGCTTCGGTTTTTGCCCAGATCAAGGCCAGCCGCCAAAAAAGCAAGCATAGGGAAAGATAGGACGTCTCCTCCCAAACCATTCAACGGGTAGTTGGCAACCCTGCCGAAGATCATACTTCAGCAGGGCGGCAGATCTTGGAGCCCATTGTTCGTTGCCAGGCACCGGGCTGCTTGCTCCTTGACGACTGCCGCTAATCGCACGCAAAACTTGCTTCTCCCTTGGCAGGTGTCGATAACCGCAAATTTGTCATTGGTGGGCAAGTCAAAGACCAGCTTGTTTTCTTCTTCTTCTCCGTCGTCGTCTTCTCCTTCTCGGGTGGCGCTGCGGCACGTGCCTAGACGGCCTCGGTGCTCCAATGGGACCTGCATTCGACAGAGGGTCGGCGGGTGTCCTGGTTCATTCTACTTCCTCGAGCCTTGGGCTTGCCGTTGGCGCTAAGGCTCTTCTGGCGAGAAGTTTAGTAGTTGGAGTCTTAGACGGCCGAGTACAGGATGAGGATCGATTCGATATGTCAGCGCCGGAATATCGGTGCGAGGGATCGTCCAGCATTGAGAGGCCACAGCCCTCGACTGGGCTGGGTATTGGCATCCAGGAATTGTTGGCCGCCTAGCCATCATGTCAGCGCCGCGTACATTGACGGTCTTTTTGTTGTGCATGTGAGACTCCGTATCCTGGACATATTGGCAGTGGTAATATAACGAGAACGAGGCGGGCGATCCCCCACCCGGGGCGCCTATCATCGCCTGGAAGTCGAACATACCGCTCACTCATTGGCCTCCCTTAAGTCTGGATGTCCTCGTGGTGAGCTCAAAGCATGTGGTCGTCATCGGGAAAAGGGAAAGTTCGTGCTAGAATATTATATCCTGATTCGGACTTGGAAGGGAAATTGATTTAGACCGGGTGAAGACACCAAACGCCTGCAAAAAAAATACCCCGAATCCCAAACCACCCCGGTTCCCATAAGCCCTGTCCCGACCATGCTTCCAGTCCCAACGCCGCTGGTCATTGAACGACCGTAAACAATACCAAACGATGAGAATGTCCCGAGCTCCTTGAAGACTCGGACGGAAGAAAAAAGAAAGAAAAGAAAAGAAACAAGAGAAGGGCGGCTCAGTGGAACCCATGAAATGAAAGCCTGTGCCCAGGGTCGGCATTTGAAATCGACGCCCGACGTTATAGATCTCAAGTCGCACAGAGTTGCAAGCAGCCTCAGCCTGGCGCGTCCAAGGGCGGAAAAAGAAACGAGCATGGATCGCTAGATTGAGAGCTGATCAGACAGCGCAGGAATGCCACTCCCTGCCCGGGTAAGAAAGACCAATGGGGTTACAGGGGCAGGGTTTCGATAGCCTGGTCGTGTTGCTCGGTTGTGTTGCAAGACACAAACACACCATCTTGTTGTTGGCCAAAGGGTGTTGATGTGACAGGTCGCACGGGAAGACAAAAAGTTTTCCCCAAGAGCATGCCGCCCTCTCAGTTCGCTCGACTTCCGCCCCCTCCCGCCTCAGAGACCCATACCGGGCACACCAGGGACTGAGACAGGCCACTCAGTGCATACGAGTCGGGAGCAGGCCAGTCAAGATCCGTCCATAATGGCTGAGAAGGCGTACCGGGGGTCGGGCTGGCTTCGGACTCGGGCGATCTCATTGGGCGCAAAGATCTCGCTGAAGATTTTGAAGTCGCTTTTGTGGCTGGAAGAGCTGCTGCTCGAGCCGGATGACGACGATGAACTCTTGGACTTGCTTTTCGAGGAGCTGCTGCTGCTGCTCCCTTTGGTCTTCTTGGCAATATCGTCGAGAATGTACTTGGCCGTGCACTGCCTGTCGTCCTCGAAGGCGAACATGACGGCGAGGAACTGCCCCCTCAGTTCCGGGTCATAGAGGAAAACGTCGCGCCACAGCTCGGCCAGCTCCTTGGGCGGGTTGCGGTACCCGTTGCCGAGGCCAAAGTCGCCAATGACCACGTGGTTGTAGCCGTTGAAGACGCAGATGCGCAGCGCGGCTCGCATCTTGTTCCGTACCAGCTCGCGCTCCTCCGAGAAGGAGTATTTTCTTCCGTGGTCCGTCAGCTTCGGCCATCTTGCTGGCGGCATGGAAATGACCGGGAGCGACCTCCAGTCTTTCATATCCAGCGACTCGATTCGATCTTGGAACTGGCGGAAGCGGACTTTTGAGGCGCGAATTAGCAATCTGCAACCAACCAAAGGTTTAAGACCGAGGGTTTGTTCCTACCGACATCAGGGGAGTAGATAGCCCCTTCGATCGGGATCGGGTAGTTGGTCGCCGAGTAGGATTCCGGATGGGGCGTGCCGAGTGTTGCTGACAGGTTACTGCGGCGGCATAGTCTCTCCTGCAAAGCTTTGAGTCAGAACTGGTCGGGCCTGGCTCGCAAAAAGTCTGCAATAGTTACCTCGTAGCCAACTACACCAGTCTCCCAGTCGCCTCCTGGTCGTTTCTCGTTCGCGGCACAGATGAATGGGATGCGAACGCCTTCGGTCTGAGCCCAACCCAGGGCGCAGTCGACAGGATCGCTGTGGACGACATCTAGTGTTGTTAGCTGCCACGCCCCTCTTATGGATGGAGTTGGTATAGGTGTTGCTCACAAAACTTGGGCAGGTCTGAGCTAATGAAGCTTGGGCGGGTGAGATGGAGTTGAAGCAGTGGTTGGGCGTAGAGAATGGAATACGGGGGCCATTCCTCGCGGAAATGCCTGTTGACCTCTGGGATGAGTTTCTTCTTGGTATCGGCGGCGACTTCTGAAGGCTTGATCTTTAAAGGCTTTGAAGAAGGCATTGTGGGCTCGTCGGAGTTACCCAGTACCTTGAATGGAAGAGTGACGGACAAAGGCTGGATCCCTGGTAGTAGGAGTCTAGTAGCTGGAGAAGCTTTGGGGAGTATGTATGGCTCGGGAGTGAAGAAACCAACGTGGGCTTGATATGGGCGCCTCCTGCGACCTTAAATATCTCTCTGCAACGAACAGCAAGTCTACAGTCGATATAGAATGCGGCTTGTAGGCCAGCCGCGTGGAGGGCAGAAAAAGAAACAACGACATGGTATCCCGATGCCCTCTACGGAGGAATTGCTTTGCCTCTCCAGGAAGCGAGAGCGGTGAAGGCTGGACTAGGGGAGTGTAACCAATACTTGCCGAATCTCAGTCACGTCTGCGACATTCCAGGGTAGTGTGTAGGAAGGGCGCGCAGAGGGTGGATGGGTTTGCCGTGGTTGTGATGAGGGATGTCTTGCTTATAGAGAAACCCGGGTGGTGTCACGTCAAGCTTCCCGTGGTCTTGGTAAGTGGAAACCGATCGAGATACTACTGCAATCTGCCGCAGTCATACGAGATCTTACTGTGTCCCAAGATCTGAACTGAGGCGATCCTCCCAGCGGGGGAAGCACCATTGAGAAAGGCAGTGCAACAAGGGTCGATGGTCCATATCGACTAGGGGGGGGGGGGGAGGGGGGTGTGTGAAGAAGACATGTCGACGAGGTTCCAGCCAAGATGTCCAGGGAAAGGGAAAGATGGCGAGGGAGAACAGGATGCGAGGGTCGGATCGGCCATGTCTGGCAATGCCTTGTAGCTTCTTTAGGTTGGGCTAGTCTCTGTGCTAATAAGCAATAAGCTGGGTATGAGAGAAGCAAGAAAAAGAAACCCAGCATTATGGTTCTTGGACCCCCACTTGGGAAGAAGATTTGCCAGGGATTAGACGCGGTGAAGAAAAGCATAGACATTCATCTGGCGAGACAAGAAAGATGCCGTCGGGAGATGACAAGGCTTCCATGTTTGCCTGTTTGCTCTCCCGTTCCCGTGAGTCGAGTCGAGTCGAGTCGAGCCTGGCCATCTCTGCGTGGACCAAGGTTGTTCCAGTCAAGCTCTGATGCGCGATCTCTCTGGGCTGCACCGGGAGTCTCGATGCAAACGGGCATGGCGGAAGACGAGCAAGTAGATGGACGGAGACTCGGTCGCATTCCCAGGCCCATGTCATGGGATTGTGAATCAACGACTGCATTGCCCCGAGAATCATCGTCCACCAACCGGCAGCCGTGGTCACTGTTTGGTGTCTTGGGAGTCGAAGGCAGAGCTGAGCAACAGCAATGATACGACTCGAACGGCTAGTCCGTCTGGACTCGGACCCGGGTTCCTGCAACAAGTCGGACCGCAATTTGGAACATTAATGCTGTGTTGTACGACGATCTTTGTCACCATCTTTCTGCCGGAGACAGCAGCGGAGAAGAAAATCAGATCCGGGAGAGCTGGAGAACCAGGGATATGGTCCTGGGATGGGGGGGACGAAGGATATCATGTTTGTTTGTGGTGAAGGCGATGCAGAAGACGGGGAGGAGTGTGTCGTGTGAGGTGCGCAGGGGAGACAAACAAGACTGTCACTGAGAGATGTCGGTACGTACCGAGTGATCAGACAAGCTGATATTGTCCCCCCCCTGTCAACCCGAGAGTACCGTGCACAATAACAGCAATAAAGCTCAGCAGACAGTGGATTTAGTGATAACATAACTATCTCTAGAGGCAAAAGGGATGGTCTTGGCCCATCCTGACCCGGAGCGCAGCGTAGGAAGCAGGGTGGGTTAGTACCATTCCAACCCTCCCCGGCGGAGCCGTTTTAGAATTAAAAAAATCTAAGAAAACTGGATTTGAACTGGATTTGAACCTGCAGCCTTTAGGATATGAGATTTATTGCTGTTATCGCTGGTATCGTGCACGGTACTCTCGGGTTGACAGGGGGGGGACAATATCAGCTTGTCTGTAGACTCGTACCTGCCGACCATGCTCCCTTGTCTTATCTGAGATAAGGCGCTGCTTACATAAACACCCAAGTCCGGACAACCTATCAGCTTCCATCTACCTGGGTAGGTACAGGAGGAAGGTGCCTACCTTGGTACCTATCTTATCGCCGTGCGCTAACTGTCCATGTAGATATACCTAGATCAGCATTCGACCCGCTGCAGTCTTGGTGTACAAGTACAAGATTACCTCTCCCCAGCAGTATCCACTACCTAATTGAAGCTTCCCATTGGTGCTCATTAGCTACATTTTCTTTTTCCACAGCTTCCAGGCCGAACCTCAGTCACTAAACTCATTGATTGCCATATCGTCGCGATACTTCGTCTTCGTCTCCTTGCGCCGCCGCCATATTTCGCAACTCCACCTGGTCTAACATCACGTCAACCCCCTCTTTCCTTGCCTTGCCTTCCCTTCGTTGCTCGTTGGCTCATCTTCTGACTCCCTTGCAACATGCGACGGTAGTTGAGGAGGCAGTTAAGTTCCTTTCTCAAAGATGCGAATCCCAGCAATCATGTCCTCCCCGAGGCTCTGGGGATTTCTCCTCTCGGCGCAGCCCCTCGGTCGACGACAGCTCTCAACTGTACCGCGGAAGACAGTCGCGCAGTTTTTGGACTGGAAACCCGAGACGGAAGTCAAGGATGTCGTCCTCAACGGATACGTCAGATCTGTCAGAAACATGAAGACAGAGCGCTTCGTCAACGTGGGCGATGGCTCCTCCCGGACGCCCATCCAGGCGCTGGTTCCGCGGAGCCATGACGAAAGGTGCGCTCATCTTGGCTCCAGTAGCTTGTATCTGTCCCGGAAAGTCGGCTTTGTTGACAGTCTTGCAGCGCAAACTTGCGAGTCGGCGCCGCAGTCCGCCTACGCGGGTCGTGGGTTCCCTCCAAGACGGAAGGCCAGAGTCACGAGTTGAAAGTCCATCAAGTCGAGATTCTCGGCCCCTCTGACGCCAAGGCGAGTTATCATCATTACTATTGTCCCTAACCTTCTCTCAAACTATGTGCTCTAACATGTCCCTCGAAATAGACGTTTCCCATCCAGAAGAAGTACCAGACGCCCGACTACCTCCGTACCATGCCGCACCTTCGACCCCGGATACCCTTGAACGCCGCCATCTTGCGTCTGAGATCGGAGGCCGTCGCCGCCCTGACTCAGTTCTTCGCCTCTCGGTCCTTTGTACAAACCCATCCGCCTATAATTACATCCTCAGACTGCGAAGGAGCAGGAGAGGTGTTCAATGTTACCACGGGCTGCGCCGAGACATCAGCAACCCCAGCGAGTAGCGGCAATGACAAGGCGCCAGGCAATCTGTTCTTCCGTTCCCCCAAGTATCTCACTGTCTCGTCGCAACTTCATCTCGAGGCTTTGGCACAGTCGCTGGGTGACGTGTGGACCCTGTCCCCGACTTTCCGGGCGGAACGGAGCGACACCTCGAGACATATGAGCGAGTTTTACATGTTGGAAGCCGAAATGAGCTTTGTTGACAGCATGGACCATATCATGGACCTTGTCGAGGACATGCTCCGCAGCTTGGCCACGGGTCTATACAAGACTCGGGCTGCACAGGAACTACGCCAACGGCGAGAGTCTGGCCAAACCCGTACAGCCGAAGACGACCTCGTGCCGATGGAGGAATTGGAGCGTCGATGGTTGGGGTTGATGCAGAACCCAACCTCCAAGTGGCCGCGCATCACCTACGCCGACGCCATCAAGATGCTTCAGGCAGAGCAAGGCCGGTTCGAGCACAAGCCTACATGGGAAGGTGGTTTACATTCAGAGCACGAAAAGTTCCTCGCCAAAACCCTTGGTGCCACCAACGACCCCGGCGCTTACTCTCCCGTCTTTGTCACTCACTACCCGAGGGAGATCAAAGCATTCTACATGCGAAGATCGGACCCTTCAGCTAGCATCTCTGAGAAGTCTGGTGATACGGTCGACTGTTTCGATCTGCTTGTACCTGACTTATGCGAGATTGCCGGTGGCTCCATGCGTGAACATCGTTTGGAATCCCTCTTGGAAACCATGCAAGCCCGCGGAATGGGCTCTCCATCCGTAGATGGACGTGGAAGCCATTCTGGTGGTGATCTGGACTGGTATGTCGACCTCCGCCGTTGGGGCTCCAACCCTCATGGTGGATTCGGCCTGGGCTTCGACAGACTGCTCAGCTACCTCGTGGGCGTTCCGAATGTGAGAGACGTCGTGGCCTTTCCACGCTGGTTTGGTCGATGCGACTGCTAAGTTCTACCGGATGAGAGGAGGTCCTCGGATAACTCGCTCACCGCTTGTGCCGTCTACCGACACTGGCCCTCGTTAAGCTTTGCCTACCTGGGATTCTGGAAATCGAGCCGGATGGAACACTCGCAGTCTACGTTACACGGCGATCGGCTCACTCGTCCTACCCAAGTGATCAAGTCGAACAAACAATCACCTCGTTCATGTGCGCTATGTGGCGACTATTCTTCCAGGTGGGCTGCCTCGGCCAGACGACCTGCCCCTCCCAAGTTTAATGTTTCATCCTCTGGTAGCATGCAGATCACAGGACGAGGAATTCACGGGGTAATCACGCGATGTTGTACGACGGACGGGAGCAGGCAACCAGTGTATTGGTACCAGCATGGCCTTAAGACGCCAAGAACACGACTGCATCCGACCGAATGGAGCCGACGATGGCCGCTCCCTCGACAGGGAGAAACCATTAGATATCACGCTTTGTATAGCGAAGTGCGGCAAGCAAGATGTTCATTGCTCCGGCCATTCACCCATACGCGTCGCCCTTCCCGTGCCGTGTGCGCTAAGGAACACATGTTCAATTTCAATGTCCTCAAGTTATGGGCTGACGTTCGTGTCACATACCACGGGCCAAGACTATGTATCAATATCTTGTACAATACTTTATCACGCGTCTCGATATCTTTCATTTATTGACCCACCTTGCCTCGTTGCCAAGACTGAGGGAATTGGTATTAGCCATCTCCATGACACGCTCGCGGTCTTTCCGTCAATAGATTATGCCTTTCGGGGGCTAGCGAAAGATGGTATCAGGGACAAATAACGCGCAGTACTAAACTGGGCGTCTCCTCGAGGGCCCGATGTCTTGAGATTCTAAGTCGTCCACGGCGATGAACATTCTGGCGATATACCTTACAACAAACGGTCTCGCTTGCTTCCACCACACCTTGCTTTGACAGCTTTACATGCTAACGAGTCAACATTAGCCAAGTAACGTACTGATGCGACAAACTGGTAGGATGTCTGACGACATCTGGCTGTTGGCATCATCGTCTTGTCGATCGCCTAGCCAGGCTGGCCCCGATGCTTGAAATGCCGTTGAAGAAGTTCCCAAACATGGGAATTGAAGCACAGCGAAAGGTCTACCTAGACGACGCCATATAATGGACGTTCAATGCTCGTAACGGCTTTGGATCATCCATCGCTAGCTATGGCTGGACAGAAGACTGGCCACTCTGCAATCATTCCACCATACGACCCGTGAATCTACGGCGGCCTTTCCCAAGACCGCATGGTTTCGTGGGTATCCGAAGAGGAGACAGGGCGATAGTATTCAACCATTTCCCAACCGAAGCATTACGAAGCAGTCGCCATGCGGCTGAGGACAATTAAACCGCTACCTTTTCTCGCCGTAGGCCTCGGTCCGGGTCCAGAGAGAGAAAAGGCAACGTCAGGCCATGGCCGTGTCAACAAACGCAGACCATCAGATCATTCCACGGTCTCCAGCCGAACCCAAATTGGCTGGTGTTCCAATGCGCATCCAGACCATGGCACAGAAACTGTGGTACAACGACAGCATGCCAGACGAGGTAGCCGGCGGGACTGTTGAGTACTCGGACAAGAAGACAGCCAGAGCGACCCCCACTATCTACGACGTTGTACTAATGTCAAGGGATGAGCTTCTCTTGGACCACAAGGTCTTCGTCCTCGTTATTTCCGTGCACGCCCGCCTTGGCAGTAGTGAGTTCCCGTTGGGACTGAGCGGCTTGTTAGGATTCGAACACGGGTCCGCCAAATCTGCCAAGCACCTTGGATCTTGCTTGGCAAAGGTTTTGAGCCAACGGCAGGCGTGCTTCTTGGGCTATATTACTATGTATATCCGTACCCGTAACAGGAAGAAGCAACAAGTTTGGTATAGTGGCACCCGCCCGAGCGGTGTGGGGAGGGGAACCTGGTTAGGGACAGGGCTCTCCAGCGATCAACGAAGATGGTGTCGCCATGTAGCAATGGTCAAGAAGAGAGTGAGCAGCATCGTGGAACAAGCAGCCATTGACGTAGTATCAGTATCGTCTCTTGACGGGTTCGCCCCCACCACGTCAAACAGTCAAGCCGTCAAGCCAGGGAGTATCTCCCGCTTAGACTTCGGGGGCCACGGGGATACTGCCTTTCTAGGAGCGGGAACATGAACAGGGAACCCGAACGCCGGTGGGGAGGGACACTCCCCCTCCCCTAGCACCCGAAGAGGACAGGAGATCCGCAAAAGCTTCGCTCGAAGTGGAGAGTCGGCGGAAAGCCTCGATTAACAAATCAGTCCAAGCGTTCCATGTTTGTGCGGCAGCTGTCTGTCCAGTTAGGGATAGCGAGATGGCCTTACTCACGGCATTTAGGTGCGGCGTCTTCTTTGGGACAGTTGACTGGAGCATATCGAACTCATCGACAAGCCCCCGATCCCACGGAAAAGGCCCACCGCCCGAAGTCCGGTGCTGCCCACAACCCGAGCGATTGTGGAGGAGGGGTTGTGGATTGAAGAAGAGGAGATTCATATGCTGAAGGCGGGTGACTGGCGCGGACAGGCTGGTTGGTTAGTGATGGTGAGGGATTATGCGAAGGGCCCTGGGCCAACGCTTTTCCTGGATTTGCCGATGAGCAGGCCACGCCATGATGCCAGCCACGATGGCGCTATCGATGGCGCTCCGCCGCTGGAGACTAGCGCAGAAACCTCCAACCTTTGCTGATTGCTAAAGTGTTCTTTCTCGGAGGAGGGCCGCGCGTCGGCGAACCAAGTGGAAGAGAGCATCGTCTTGGATAGAACGAACACACACACACACACATACACACCCCTCCCCCTCTCCCTGGGTCCGTTGGTTCCACCCATCGTACTCATCAAGACACAGGTACCCGATGGCTTTTCTACCGCAGCGGACGAAGCACTCGTTTTCGTACGCAAGGCAGGGGGGGATGACAGAGTCACAGAATAGAGGGTGGGGCGTGGTGGGCGCATCGAACGAATGAAGGCCGAGATGGCGTGGTGCTGCTATCGAGCATCGAATTAAGCTTAAGCACACCCTCGGGATCTTTGTGGGAAACGGGCCAAGAGCAGCAGCCCATGATGGGTGCTGACTTGCGCCGAATCACGGCCTGTGCGTGGCTTTTTCTCCTCGTAGCCAGGGAGGCATGGCGCGAATCATAACCTCATCCAACTCGTTGCAACGGACATGCCGTATTAGAAGGAGTTCAATCAATAATCAGAGGTCACAGGGTGTAGTGTCAGGGTGGTATGCTAAGCAGACGTCCAGGTTTCCATATCTGATCACATGCGGATTCTGGAAAGCCTGCCATCAAAACAACACAAGACAGTTTCATCCAGTCGTTCAGAAGCTTGGGCGGCATCCATGTCCTAACAACCAAGAGTGACATCGGCCACGCGACGAGGAAGAGATGGGGGAAAAGCCCACTAACAGGCTAAGGGGAACTTGTCCTCTACCATAAGACGACATAGTACGACGATGGTTCGAGGACAAGACTTGTGCTAACATGGAAAAGAGGGTGTGTGTATGGGAAGACCCCGTGAACGCCGGCTGGGACACCGGCGCCGAGTCAAAATGTCGACCCCCCTCGGCAAGCAGGCCATGACACCCCTGATGCTTTTTATTTACTTTTTTTACCCCTTTGGGGTTCTCACCAGCCCGATAAGGTGCATACACATCGGATGGCCTTGGGGGTCATGGGGACCGATTTCGCTTATTGTGGAAATCTGTATTTCTCATCTTCCGCTTTGAGTCACCATCTCCGCTCACCGAGCTACGAGCCCGAAAAGGAGCTGTTGGATTCATGCCCAGCAGCACTGCCTCAATGACAGGTGCATAAATCCGGTGGCCACCTAGACTGAAATAGCCTAGGTCTCTTTCATAGTTTGTATGGGGTGGGCCAAACCGGTGTACCGGGTCTTCTTGGGCGCCCCCGTTGGTCATGGGGGGTGGCCGACATAGCCGGGCGACCGTCCGATAATGGTGACCTTGACCGGCACCGTCTCTTGTGCCGTTTGAGCGGAAACCATTCAATGTCATTCATCACCGCCCCGCCCCGCTTCGGACACTCATCCTGGGCTACGCGCCCGTTCGAGGTCTGAGCAAGCAGGGCTGAAAGGAACTTTCGTTGGGCTGGGTGACGGATCCTGCAGTTGGCGCTTCCACGCCGCAATTTCCATGGTTATGGAACGCCGCCAGGCACCAGTCAAGCTTCCGCTTGGCTAGACTAGTCAAAGTCAACCAACAGTGCGGATATCGTCAAGGAGGGGGGGGCATCCGAGCTAGCATAGGCAGCAACCAGGAAGAGGCTTCCCAGCATCAAGAACCCACCCATGTCTCGTTTCCAGGTTTCCCGCCTTTCGATGTAAGAAACGAGGCGGCAGCCCGCGAGACGGGAGATTGCGGGACAGCCTGAGAGGACGGAATAGAGTTGAGAAGCGCGAGGTTATTGCTCGACAGCTTGTCGTGTCGAGGTTGCCGCTAATGCACTCCACGCAAGGGTCCAGACACGCCCGCATCTCTCGCGATCCCGTCGAGCGCTTCATACTCCGCCACCGTAGGGTCGGGAAGGCCTGCAGCGCCTCGAAGGCGTCTTCTGCCAGTGGTTTCGAGGGCAACAAGGACAAGGCAGCCGTCTGCGCATATCTCATCTACCTGGGGAGGCGATGATGCTGCGAGTGCTGCTGTGACTGTGCTGCCGCTGCTCAGGCAGCATACAGTTCTTCCCCATGCCAAAGGCAGGCAGAGATAACGTCTCACGTCACGGCATGGTAAGGATTGCTCCCATGGGGAGGGATGCCCCACCGCCGCCTACCGAGCCAGCCAGGCCGTTGTCGCTCGCGTCACCCGGTGTGTGACATCTATCTTGCATGATTGACAGCCTAAGCCTGGCCAGGACCGTCGTCGACATACCTCGCGCTCACGCGGCCTCCCCTCCCTCAAGCGAGGTGCGGCCCCGCGAACCCAGCAGACGGGTTCCGGCTAAAGTGGTCGGGAATCCGATGCCATCTCGCTTATGAGTTCCAGCTGGGTGTTGTCCTCACCTGGTGACCGCCCCCGCCCCCCCTCGACGCGAACAGGCTTAGCACGAGGACCCTGGACTCGTTCATATGCGACCAACGGATTCGAACCCTCCCTCCATCTCTCTCGGGAGGAGTAGATGCACACGAGCTAGCGCATTCTGGAAAATGGCTTGGCGCCAGAGCCCACCAGGTGCTCAGCCAGTAATCGACTGCGTGAACTGGTCGAGCCCTATTACACCGTCGGTATGCGGCCGTCGACGAGCAAATCGAGTTATCTGACGCTTCCCACGCGACGCACTAGCGAATGGCTTCGAAGCCGCCAATGAGCTGACCTCTCTCCTGACCTGGCTCGGAACGGCTAGATGCCTCAGCTCGGCTGCCATGCTGAGAATCCGGGAGGCTGGGTGCAAACTCCTGAACTCTTGCATGTCCTACCTCGAGTTTGCTTACCCCTGTGAGCCTGTTTGGCGGGTGAAATGAAGGTTATTAGATATCTCGGTCCTCGAAACGTCGGCCCGTCTTCGCAGCAAACAGCGCCGCGCCTCGGCTGATTCGACCGGCGAGGCGCCAAGGAAGAAAGCATGGACAGATGCACAAACGGGACGGAATTAGTCAAAGCCTCGGTGCTACGCCGTACAGCTAGAGAGCGTCTGGCCGAGATTAGCACGAGAGTCTCTCCCGCGGTTCTGGAATCACGCCATGTTATTCGCACCATCTCCCCCTTTTTCTCCTCCCCAACACCCGTCACCCGTGCTCCCGCGGACGTTCGCCCGGGATGGCAAACAGAGACGGACACACTCTCGCGGCCCAGAGATGACGACCTGATGGGGATGGGAGAACCAGGTTTGGCGTCCCGGTGGCGGTGTCGACGACGTTGACTCCAAGACGGGAGGCGCCTACCCTCCACGGCCGGCCGACTCGGACGAACAAGGCCGTCGAGGGGCAATCGCGCGCCGACGGCGGCAGTGCGGGTTTTCCGAGTAGGTGGGGGCTCGGTCCCAGCAAAACGGCTGGACGGTGACAATCTCAAGAGACTCTCGGCGACCAAACGGATCATCAAACGTAACTTGACGTTCGGGCGCCACAAAGTAAACAGATAAAGAAGAAGCAGAGAGGCACCCGTGCCCAGTCCCGGCTTTGCTCATCTCCACAGTCGCCATCTTGACGATGCAAACAAGCTCCGGGCTAAGTAAGACACTATACGGGGACTATGCTATCTACAGTAGGGTACAATAAGTCATAGTACACCTCACAGTGTGTTACCTTAACTACACTAGAAAGAATACACAATATCTCTATATATTAGGTGTAAAACTAAATAACAAAAATTATATATAGATACCTTAGTATAATAGCTATACTATACTACTTCTAGAAAGAATTTTACTTACATAGTAGTAGAAATATAAAATCTATATATTAGTAAGTCTAGGTGTTTTACTTTATAAGCCTACTATGTTTAAAATAGAAGGAATACTGTATAACTTTTTTAACTTTACTACTTTATTACACTAGTATAATAAAAGTCTATCTCGAGGCTATACAGAGATTTACTTAAGCTATTTACTAAGTATATTCTCTTAATTTTAGAGTATCTAATTAGCTTAATATTACTTGTTATAAAGTAATAGAATAGGTGTATACTGTATGCATGTACTATGATTTCTGGCACCCCACTGTACGTACGTGTGGCCCCGATACCCCCCCCCCCCCCCCCCCCGACAGCAAGTAAAGAAATGACAAACGACGAACCCATGTGAGCTGCGCGCCATTTAGCGTCATGACTAAGACCGTCATATCGAAAGCGGCGTCTCCAGTTGGTTGGTTTTGCTTGATTTCATCCAGATGAAGGGGGGGTAGGAATCAGCAGTTGATAATACATGGTAGACCACTGTCTGGTCTGGGATCCTATTCATGGCTTCAATGCGCGAGGGAATTAAAATAAAAGGTGTATAGCACGGACAGAAACCCCGGACGACGTTAATCTTTAACTTTCCTTCCGAAGCCCCCTTCCCCCCCAACCGTCTCGTCTCTTCGGCCTTCCCTTCTTACACTTACTTTTAGAGTTAGGGTTTGGGCTGTCACGGCACATCCGTTTATGCGCACCGAGTCATGGGGACGTAGGGCGGCGGGTACGAGCTCTGACGCCGTGCACTGTAATATACTTCTTTGTACAGGCATACGTAGTTGGGCTTTGGTACATTACATGGTGTAGAGGCTTGTGGAACCTTGAGCTGGCGCATCACGGTTGGTTCTGTAAGCGGCCAGGCGTGAAGTCTCTCGGCCGGTTGTGAATGAGCCGGCGATGGAGAGGGGATCGACCTGGGCTGTTTCTTGTTCTTTTTTCAGGTTTCGGCCGCTCGGCTTGGAGCAGCGTAGAGAGAGAGAGAGAGAGAGAGAGAGAGAGAGAGAGAGAGAGAGAGAGAGAGAGAGGAAGGGAGGGGTTTAGGCAGGGCGTGTGTACTATGAATTGGTGGCTTTCCATATACCCCTGCCGTTTCTGTTTTCTTACCGTTATTCCGATCTTTGTTACTATTTACTTTGTTATTTACTTGGGAATATGCGCCCTGGTGGAGTTGGGAGTCTTGGCCCCGCGGTTTTGCGATGTGTCACCTGGCTGTCGGAGTTGACGGGTGTGCGTTCAAGGTTTTTTGTTTTTATTTTATACCTCATCGGCCTTGCTCGGCGGGGTCACTGACGGTCATCCGTCGGGAGGAGAGGCTTCATCGGGCTGCAGGTTTACGACAACCCAGAGCCAGGATAGGCCGCTGAGCCTATGGCCGTGGAGCAATATGCTCACAACCTAGAGGTCGGGAGAAGCCGTGCTGCGAAGCGTGTCTACAAGAATACGGATACTTCGTACACGTAGTCTGGGTATACATTCGCTCGGATGGCAGAGTTTGCCTCCCCTCCCCCCTTCGTGCAGGATCGAATCCACTTCCAAGTAGTTTGGAATGCCCTTTGTAGACAACGACGACCATGGAAACATGTCAGACTTGGCAAAAGTTGGAGCCTGTGGCCATTGACTAAACTAGTATGTGTGGAACCTCGAACATGGGATGGCGGGAAGGTTCGGTAATATCGTAAGCAACGCCGTATGTTTGGTAAGAAATCCTGGCTTGCTTGCTGGCTGGCTGACCTTGCTCGGGCTGACGCTGCCGTCATCTTTTGGATCTTGCGGCACGGGCGGGCACAGTCATCGTCTCGGGCGTCAGAGAGCCGACTTGGAAAGGAGAGCCAAGCCGTGGCGGCCCTTGCTTGGCCCGAGGGGGCAATGTTTGTACGGACAGCCCTGTCGGTTCGTTCATTCGGGTTATTTTTCTTTGAAGCGTCGCGCCGCAACACCTCTCTTGGCTTTTCCCATCTCATCGCCTTCGCGGGAACCCTCTTCCCAGGAGGAGACGGGGGTGGCCTCCTGACTCGAGCCCGTCGTCGAAACCGGCAGCAAACGGAACGCAACGCGGCGATCGACGTAACAATGCATAGTCTAGTATAGTAGTGAAGGCCTCTGGGACAGGCTCCGACTCTCTCGCTGGGGTTTGTCTTGGCCCGAGATTCGTTCGTTCGTTCAATAGGCGAGGAGGAGTACGGAGGTCCCGAGGTGCCACCCACCCGCGCCCCTCCGCCTGCACTACAACGGAGGCATCTCAGTTTAGACTTTGTAGAACCTTGCAAGGAAGATGCAAAGAGGGAAGAATCCAGATATCGCGCTCGGGAAAGGGCCACAATCCATCTTTTCCTTGCCGAGAGAGAAGCACCTGCAAAACCCTACAGACAAGCTTTCCGGCCATCGGCCGCACGAGATGGGATAATCCCGTCGAGCAGAACGCGCCCGCACGAGGTTCACGGTCACCAGGGATGGTGGGGGGAGGGGAGCAAGGGGAAAGTTTAATCTCGCGATCTCGACAATAAGCTTTTCTCCCACAGAGTTCGGGAATGACGCCGGTACGCACACAGCTCACGGCGGGAGCATGGTCGGGGGCTTGAGCAACAACAAATCACCGAAAAGTCCGTCTGATCAGCCATCTTACTTTTTTTTTTTCTTCCTTTCGGACAGATGCGAAAGCCAGTTACTATAGGCCACATATTATAGAAGTATGCCTATAGGCTTTTCTCTCTTCATTTAGGCTTCAATGGGCAATACTCTATCTGGTGCAGCGGAGAACCTTGGGAGTGAGAGAGACATTTGGAGGCTGTACCGTCTCGCTCCTTGGAAAACGCCTCTTGGGATGAAGTGTGTGATAGTAGCAGTCATGGGCACCACACCTAGTCAGTATTTGACAAGCAAAGCAACGGGCATCAGACCGTCGACTTGGTTTTTGTTTCTTGTCTTGTTCTTTTTACTTTCTTTCTTTCTTTCTTTCTTTCTTTTCTTCTTCTTCTTCTTCTTCTTCTTCTTTCTTCTTGCTTCCGTTTGCCACCATCGAGGCTCGTGTCTCCCTTCCAGAATCGTATTTCGGACACCAACGGGCCCATGAGTCCGACTGGCTCCACAACGCCGAGGATGATTAATATTACATACTTTTTAGTTTAACTGCGCTAACCTTTTGAATGTTGGAGGAGGCTTACATGGGCTAGTTAGTGTGTGATACGGTATATCCTCTGCCAGGGGGCGTGGGCGCAGACACGATGTACCTCTTCTTGTGTAAGAATCTTCTTACTAGGAACACCCCTCCCCATCCCTTCCCGACAGCGCTCAACAGGCCAGGAGGAACATCAACAGATGCCGGAGGAGCTGGGAGGTATGCCAAGACCACCAAGACGGCGCTAGAGAAAGTGGCTGACAACGCTTAAATTCATGCTTAAAACTGCTCACGGTGCAGTGATGGCGGCGAGCTGCTTGGCCCTTAGCAGGTTTGGCAGAAGAAGCAGGCCGCCCTCCTCTCGGCGGCGCAGGCCAAGAAAAAAGGACTCCCTTCGGTGGTTTGGCGAAAGCTCAACATCTTTGGTCCCCGTTCAGCAGAAACCTGAACGCCAGTCTGCGACTCTGCCAATCATGAACCGGCAGAAGATGAGGGCGAGGAGTAAGAGGGCGGCCGCCGCTCGGCGGCGCTATTCGAGCGGGCCACACACACACACACACACACACACACACACACACACCCGTTTGCCTCAGACCCGGCTTGTCTTTGCCTAATCTTGGATCGTGACTGGACGCAGAAGATGTGTTAGCGTCTCGTGCCCCCCCCCCCCCCCCCTTGTCTTCTTCTCCCGGTAAGTATACCAAAGAGCGAAGGTGGCCCTCGGTTGATTGCCGGTTATGCTCTGTCTATCCGTATGTACGGAGTACATCGCAACACCTCAGCACACACGGGCGGCCCCGCTCTGCCAGACTTGCTTCTTCCTCGCGTGCGGCCTTTTGCCGGCGTTTGCGACAACTACATTGTTGCGAGCCCGTCGTCGACCGAGGATGTCCAAGTCACCCAGAGAGATGGTGGCCTGTGGACATATTGCTTCCCCTCCCCACTCCCATGTACCTGTATGTGCACTCCGAAGGATGACACGAACGGCCCCCCAAAACATATGCCACGGAATGCCCAGTGGCGCTAACCTCACCTTGGCGGGCCGCTCGTCAGCTCCTCCCCCCCCCCCCCCCCCAAAGCTTGCTCCTGGTGAGCGCACATGTCGCTGCCGCATGTGCCAAGGCCTACGATATCAGTTCGCTCGTCACAAGGGAAAGCACCTTCCGGAAGATCACCGCCAAGCTCAGAAGTCGCAGCTCGGTCGGGCAGGCCAAGAGGGGAAGAGGTGAACAGGCGTCCATCCCCTTGTCTTGTACGGATGATACGGTGTCCGTTCAATCCGCAGACCGGTGACCGACGATCAGGCTGTTACCGGCTTTCCTCGTTTCTCTGCTTCCGCTCCCCCCCGTCCCCTTTGGCAAGAAAGTAATGGAGACACAAGGGCCATTGGGGGGGGGGGTTGTTTTGTAGTTATAGCGGGTGCCCCGACGTACTGGCGCGGCATTTACCCAGCATATAGCTCTGCAACATGGGGAAGGGGACCGGGTTAGTCGCTGCCAAGGGATCGTCCTGGTTCCCCCCTACAATGGGTATTGATGATTTCTATTTCATCTATTTAGCTCGGCCGGGCTCGAGTTTAATAAACCCCATTCACACCAAACACTCGCTTTCCAGATGAACTAGCTGCGGCAGCCAATGGTCGATGATCGGATAAGGGGCGAGAGACAGACAGACAGATAGGCGGCTCGGATGACGACGGGGCTGGGCTCTATCCATCAGCATTCCTCCTGGGCTGGGGCTGGCTGACCCGGCTGACCGTCGGCGCAGCGCCGCGTGCCTCATTACCCGACTACCACTGCTCGCGCGTGCCACCCAGTAGTAGCCTACAGGGCTGATGGTTCTGCAAATAAGCATTTCTGCCCTCCCCTCCCTTTACTAGGCAGCATATGATTTGTGCAGGAGGACTACCGGTATTTGGTATTGACTGCCGGTAAGCCGAGGAGGAGCATGAAGGTGTCGAAGACCGGCCAATGGGGTGGACAAAGTAGATTTGGAGGGGTTCTCGCCCCCGAAGTGCGCGTGCTTAGGGTCGTCGGGGACTTTCCTTTGCACCATTCGGCCGCCTCGCCGCAGGCCCAATCCGAATAGATGTGGTTTGGCTGCGAAGAAACCTAGACCAGGCTGGCGGAGTGCAGATGCATGATTCTAGCCAAGATGGAAGAGGGACGAGGGCGACGATGACGACGACGACGACAACGACGACGATGACGACGACGACAACAAAAACGACGATTGCGTGTCCTTCCGTGCTGCCCAGCACCACTCTGACCACCACGCGCGTCGTTCAATGATTGTCTCTGGGCCTTCCTTGAAATTGCATAGGCGGTCGTGGTCGTCTGCCGGCTGCTCGGCGCGCTAGCAATTGGTCCGAAAGGGAGACAGACCTTGGGAGACGTCCAATAGACCTTAAGAGTCTATTGAAACCTTAAGAGACCTTGGGAAGGCGGGAGGAGGCGTGACCGCTGTTGGTACTAGGTGGTGCGCCTCCTGTGAGCCGTAGAGCCGTTCGTCCGATTCGACCTTAGGGAACTATGACTGGGAGCAAGGGAGCAGGGATGGGGAGAGGGATACGGGTTATGGGGGGGGGGGGGGGGGGGTAGGGACACGCTCTGGGCTAACCTTAATGGTGTTTGTTGGTACATGGCGCCAGGCGCGGACGCAGATTGTGACAAACCTTGGGAACGATACACCTTAATTTGCCAACGAGCAGCATTTACCCGTGGTGCTGCGAATGCTCGGCACATTGCAATGCGTACGGGCGAGCAGCCCGGGGGCCGGCCATCACCACACATGGACATCAACCGGGGGACCTTGAGGCCATCTCGAGCGAGATTGACGAAGTCGGGTCCTGGAAATGGGATGGTAGTTGCGTGCGCCTGGCGGCAATACACCCTCCGACCTGTTCACATGGGTGCCAAACTGCCCGATTCGCCGGACCAAAGTCCACACTGCGCATATCCGTATCCGTTTGCGTACGGAGCATCCGTACCATGGAAAGCATTGCACGACCAGCAGGAGATTCTGCTGGTCGATTGGTTCGCGAGCAACCAAGCACGTTGTGCGCGTCCCGTTCTCGCATCGTCACCATTGCAAATACAACCCAGGATAACCACCCCCCCCCGGCCGCCCGTGATTGATGGCCTCTTCGCTGAAGCTTGATTCTGCTGGGCGGGTCTCTCTGGGATTTGTCCAACCCAAACGAAACTTGCCATGATTTGCGGCAAGCGTCTCACGAGAACCAGCTGTTAGCACCCCCTCCTTAGCGTAGCTAAAGGGAGAAACAAAGAGAAGGACACTGCGTATCACAAATGTTACGAGGCCGTGACAGGACGGTCCTTGGAATTTTTAAGATTTTCGTTCAAAAAAAAATCCTCTTTTTCAAAACGAACAACTCTGTGCATGTCAAAACTCGTCGAGGCTCTGCCTTTCCAGCTGGAAAAGGGCACCGGCCGGTTTGGGACATTTCGAGATTGCCCAAGCGAGGTTTGTGACTGGGAGTGTCACCGGCCGTGGCCCCCTTTGAAATGATACGGTGCGACGGGTAATATTGCTGAGACTTGACATTTCTTGGCCTTGGGCTCTTTGTGCGCTTGGCCGCCTCAGGAGAACCCCCCCCCCCAGTCGTTGGTTCGACCTCGACAGGGAGCCGAAAACACCGGGGATGACCCCTTGATGAAGGCCAATTAAGCTCAAGGACAGCAATTTAAAGTCAAAGATGACAGCTACAAGAGATAGAGGGAGAGGGGAGGGAGTATGAGGTGATATCTCGGATAAAACGGGAGACGTTGGGTTTGAGGGATGCCTGCTTTGGATTTCCCGGGGGGGGGCTTCCGGAGTGCACGGCACTGCAATACGACGCTGCGAGCAGTTCTTCGGCGTCCCAGATGGCGATCGCCAACGGAGACTCGTAACGCCGTGAAGCAAACTACAGTCCGTGTGTAGTGGTGATGACGGCGATACTGTGTGTGCGTATGTATGTATCCCGCGTGCGTACGCAGACGGCTACGTTGCCGCGTCTCTCCGCAACGAGATGAGATTATGCTCGTAATTTACCCACCATTACGTTGCACCTTGCCGGCTTCCGTATGCTGTACGAGGGATGCTCCTAGGCTTTGAGGCTTGTGTGCACGCTTTCACAAGCTACGGTGCGGTCGGGCGTACGAAGTGTCTGGGTCGGACGTACTCTAGCTGCCAGCGAATGTGCCAAAAGGTTAAAATCAACCGAAACCTTACGTATCACGGGAAAGGAAGGGGGGGGGGGACCAAGTAAGGAGCTAGGAGCCGGGCGATGTACTCTGTAGGTGGATGACAAGCAATCCGAGGCCGGCCCTGAGTGGCAGAAAGAGAGGCAGGTTGTCCTAAAGAGGAGAATGATTGGGAGGGTTTCAGCCTCGGCCGCCGAGCGTACCAACGGCGTCCCACGATCGTGCACACCGTCTTGTGCTGCCGCGCTGGTGCGTTCTAGGTGTGCGTGCCCGTCGTGCCAGGCGATGCCGGCGTGTTTGCGTTGCAGGTGTCAGCCGGGCTGTCTCGCGCATCATCTCTTGCGCCCTTGGGAACGGCGGACCGTGGACGGTGTGACGGCAACCTTTGAGGGGGGGCTCGTGGATGATGATTGACGGGATACGGATATACGGCGCCGGACTCGGGAGGGCGGTGTAGGCTAGCTGACTGACTGGCCTGGCACATGGTACGGACAATGTGCCGTCTCGCGGGCTGGCGTCCATTTTTGCGGCTTGAGAGTAGCATCCGGGGGGGAGCGTCTCGTCTCGTCTTTTCTACATGAAGCATTGGGCCTTTGGTGACATAGATGATCCAGCCTCAGGCTTGGCGGCGAAGAGTAGCATCCCGTCCCGTTCGCTGAAGTGCTGCCGTAAACGTGAGCCGGGCGCCGCCCACGACGTTTGCAAAGGCGTCGGATGCCAGGAGAAGGCCTCGGCGCTCGTCGATGACAGTCTAAGACTGATCGCTGGTCAACTGGCGCATGACGTGGCCGTTCCCGGATACTCGTCCAGGCGCAGGCTGACGACAACGGGAGGCCGAGGCGGTAACTTGTTGGGCGCAACCACCCGTTCGCCGGATCATCGTTATCACTACCATCATCGTCTTACCATGTTTGTCCGTCCCATTCAACTGAACATGAGACGGGGAATGGTTGCCGGGAGTCACAGACATTACGCAGTTGTAGCCATATTTGGGGACAGGGCAGGGGATGGGACGAAGTAATGGACATGCCCAAACAAGTACGCCGCACGCGAGAGGGATAGCCGTTGAGTAACACGGGTCCGTTTGGCGCTCACTCTGTTTTAGAACACGTTGGGTCGGACCACCCGGGGGCGCTTCTCGAACTCCAGGCGATCCCAATTCATTTGGGGTTTCTAACCATTTCGTCGTTCCCAAGCTTACACAAAACAAGGATGGCAGAGTCTGCCGTGCTGATCGGCAGCTATTCATGCGAGATCTGCAATCGGACTTTGGGGGAAAGAAAGGCCGTCTGAGCGACATCACCCAACCACCGGGGAATTATCTGCCACAAGACAACAAAGACATGGCGTGTTTCCCCCCCGTTCTCATCCTGTACAATCGCTTTCAAACGTGGGGAAGGATTTTTCTTTTTCTTCTCGAATAGGCTGCCTTCAGAACGAGTGCCGTTTCTTCCAGCCGCGCGGTTGAGAGGTAGGTGAGCCCGTCGATATACCATTACACATTTACACCTTTGGACCATTACAACGTCGTACTACAATACCATGCGACGACATGGCCCTTGCGCTGCACTGCACACAAAGCCACCGTTGAGGTCACCACCGTACAGTGGGGTATCAAAGGTCTCAAGCCACCCTGTAGTATGCCACTTTAAATCCCTTTAGTGGATTATAGTGGATTATAATGGATTATAGTAGAGAATACAGTAAGGCTGATTCGATCTTTTTTTATTTTCTTTTTTTTTACTTCCTATTTACTCTATATTACACTATTACTTTAAGTTAAAAGTTAAAATGAAACCCATAATAGTGTATATGAAGAAGTTATAAAACCATAAAAGTTAGAAAACTATACTTATATATTTAAGTTAGTAAGTTATTTTAAGTGTAAAACTGTAAGTTTAGTGGATTTAAGGTGGCAAACTATTGGGTGGCTTGAGACTTTTGAAACCCCACTGTATATGGCACTATATGCGATATGTAATAACGTACATGCATAGCGAGTCGCCCATCATAGCAAGTCGCGTACTTCCTTGTTGTATCTTAAAGGGTACTTTTTCAACTATTTTTTAAAAATCCAAATCTTGCTTAAAGTAGATACAACTTTTTACATAGATACCAATAAGAGTTAGAAAGTAATAAACGATATCCTAGAGATTATTGTTCTACCCTAACCCTGTACGGATACTTTAACCCTAACTGTAACAGGCCGCTGACAGTGACGCTCCTGCCAAGAGACCTTCTAGCCTAACCTATTAGGCCAAAAGATCCGCCAATGCTGACACTCTTACCAGCACTGCTGTCAACACTGCCTTATAAGGCATAGAGCCCTCTAGACCCTAGGCCCTAGAGGTACTGTCTATAACACTAACCCTTATCGGTAGGGAGCAATAAGGAACAATGAGGAAAAGTCAGGGTTGAGGTAAGACGGTCATTTCAAGAATATTATTTCTTAAAGTCTAAATCTTATCGTTATATAATAAAGAAAACTAGACCTTTTTTAGTTATAGGTTTGTTTTTAAATAAATAGTTTAAAAAGGGTGGTTTTCTATGCGATAAGGAAGTGCGCGACTCGCTATGCATGTACGTTACACCTTTTGTGACTGAATGGAGACCAGTCCCCATATCGAACGCAACGCCCAGGGAGTGAACTGCTGCATTCAAGACCTATTTCCCCTCCGGTTGTGACTTGCCTGCTGCAATTTAGGGTTTAGCTTTTGCTTTGACAGGTCGGCCTTAAAACACAGCCTCAGCCACGTCCCGGTAGGGTGGAGGGGCACGCGCAGTACGGGCCCGCAGAAATAAGAGCAGAATGGGCTTACGCTTGGACGACGGTCATTGGCGAGAGATAGATACTATACCAATAGTAGCAAGCTACGTATGGAGGCGGGTCGGCGGGGGCGGTGTTCTGCTGAATCAGGGCCGCGACACGGGGTTGGTTTATAGTACATGATTGGCAACCATCCATCGTTAACGTTATGGGGAACGCCGTTCGGCCAGGGCAGAGGCGTGCCCTGTCGGTGATGATGTCGACGGTGGGCCGGCCGAGAGCGAGAACGAGGGAGTGGGTGGTGCCGCTGTATAGTGGAGGCCCGTTCGCCAAGACGACCGGCAATGAATCAAGACAAGTGAGGCGGTGTTCTAGTGAGGTTTATTATCCTTCGCCTGTCAATATTGATGTCCACCCTGGACCCCATCGGATTGAAAACAGTATAGGAGGGATTCGAGAAGCGGAGAGGGGGATTTTCAATGTCAGTGTCATTACGAGCTCCAAAACGGGGTGGATGGAGGCATCCCGGGGCTGCGCTTCGCTTGAACTGCGAGAGGGAAACCGAAGTCGGGAACCGGACGGCTGGATGGCGGCGGTTCCGTTCATCCAGATGCTCCGCGGCCCGGATGCCCACGGGCACTGCTGTTTGTCTGATGTCTGGTGGTGTCACTCACTGGCGGTGGGCAGAAGTTTGTCACGGTCATGAGAGGCGAACGGCATGACAGACTGGTGTATCCTCCCCCCAACCCCACGCTTTTCTCCATGTCTCCACCGCCGCCTATCGTTGGACCGTGAGGGATGCAAAAATGAGTCAGAGGAGAAGCGGGACAGCTGATAGAGTGTCTCGACGCTGGCGCGCCTAGTTACGGCTGGCCGGCGTGCCCCCAGGTCAGCGTCATAGCCGATCGACGCGGCGGCGGCGCCGTCGTCGTGGGGATCTCTTGCCCGATCCATAGCATTGGTGATCTTCTTCTTTTTGCAAACGATTCGAATTAACGAACATGAACCCTCTGGTGGTAGTGCGCGCACACCGAGAGGTGACGGCCCCCACCCGCCAATGAGGGCAAAATGGTGACGCATGGGAAACTCTCTTTTACTTGATTATGCGCTGCCCACTTGGCTTTGCCGCATACGAACTAGTCGACTCGATGGACTAGGATTGTAGTAAGGTCAGGTTTGCGCGGGTATGCAAAGGACACGTTTTCTCCCTCACCCTTGTTGTCCACCTTGAATAGAGCGCCTCGATGTGAGCACCTATTATGTATTTTGACACGGCTCTTGCCTAGTTGCCTCGAGTTGAGAGCAGGTGACTGGAGAGGGGGGGCACCGGACTTGGCGAAGGCCAGGGCCTTGGTCGCGCACCCTTCTTATTTGGGTTGACGCCTGTCGTCCTCCTAGCGCGAACCCGGAGAAGTTGTACAAGTGTGTGATGCATACGGTTCCTAAGAAGGAAAGCTGGGTATTGGCAAGTCCTGGGGGAGGGAGAGCGACAGGGAGGGCCATAAGGAACCCTTTGGCGCGCATCACGAGCTGCAGACTTGTCGGTTATGGCGAGGTTGGAAGGGATCCAAGGTCTAGGCACTCTGTAGGGAATGCCGGAAGTTGGAGCTTTTGATTCATTCGGAATTTCCGTGTGAGCAGAATAATGTGCTCGTTTAATGGCGCTGGGGGGGGGGGGGGGGGTCTAGCGATGGTATAATTCCGACCGTCGCTATTTTTACTTTGACAAACGGACAGACAGACATAGTGAGACAAGTGTGCACAGCCAGCGGCGGGATTGAGCCTCTCTATCGCTGAAATGAATCATGTGGTTCTCGTCTCGCGCGCCTGCGTAATAAGGTTTTGACGCCCGATTTATCTGAACCCCTCCCCCCCCCCCAATAACGAGCGATTCCACGAGAATTCGACAGAGATGAGCGTGTATTGCGGAACCAAGAATACGGAGAGGCGGGGCGCACCGGGACCCCGAAAGAAGCACTAAATTAACGTTGGTTTGACTTGAACTAAACCAGATGGCTTGGTGGTGCGGCGCCTGTGCAAGGTCAAGGGCGGTTTTGGTTGAGGAATGTCTTATGACCAGGAATTGCCTGTCTGGAATGTGGTCGTCGTCAGCTTGAAGGCGAGCCCTCTCTACGTCTGGTCAGCGTAGGTGGTTGTGTTTTGTCTTGGATTTTTTCTTTTCTTTCATAGCTCTGGTTCTGGTTCTTCGGTTGCGGTTATGGTTAATCCCATGTCTCTGCTAGACGTGGTGGGTGGATTGGCGATGAAGGGGGAGGTCTTGGAGGTGCAACGATCGCCCGGGAGATACGTCGGCCGCCATCGCGGGGTTTTGGGGTTAGCCGGGGATATGCGTTTGCGAACGGATGTGCGTTGGAGGTTATCGTATTGGCTATCGCTATCCGCGAGTAGATGGTTTATTATCTACGGGGGGGTTGGATGGAGTCAATTTGCCGAGCCTGAGCCGCGAACAAACTTTGTGCGTCCCCTCGTGGTATGGGGCGATGCATGTGTCTTTTTGAGTTGCATCCCCCCCCTTTCTTCCTTGTCGTGTCATATATGTGTGTCTGCTGGGCGGCCGTGTATAATCTAACGCCTGCATCTGGGTAATATACTGACCGCTCTCGGCGCTTGGCAAGCGGCGCCAAATGTGGTCTTATGTGTACGCACACTGCTGTCCGTCAGTTTCTGAGGGTCGGTGGGTTGGAATGTCTTGGAGGGGTGGCTGTGCTCCGGGTTGGCAGTCTGAAATGTCTCTGCGAGTGACATGGCTGGACCGGGCCAAGCAAAAAGGCCAAGCCCAAGTAACGGAGGCCATATTGTTGTTGCCGTCGTAGGTAGCGTATATACACAGACGGAGCAGGACCTCCCTGCGCCGTGGTTGGCCTGCAGACACCATCATCGTCAGTCATCATACCGGACATGAAAGCACAAGAAAGGTTCCGTATGGACTGATGCTCGGGGGTCTTGGTGCCGCTACCTCCCCTCCCCTGTGGCCTTCTTGGTATGTGTGATTGCGCCAAGACTGGGCCGATGGGCGCCAACTGGTGGCAGATTTTAGGGTTCGGCGGAAACGAGGGAGGGGGAGTCGTATCAGCCCACTCGGGCACAGGGCGGCGGTGGCATTTTGAACTGTAGTTTTTCAGGTGGATTTGTGACTGGACTGGCATTTACTAGCGGCTACCGTTTGTGGGATAGCAGAAGTCTAATCTCCCTTTTTTTTTCTTTTTTTCTTTTTCTCTTTCTCTCTTTCTCGCCCTTACCCATGGCAGTTGCAATGTTATGATTTGTGTCTTGCGCCCGTTTTTCTAGCTACGGGAAAAATGCTTGTCCTGTTATACCAAGGTTGGGCTGATCCCCTCCCCGCCACAAAAGTAGAAACTCTTGTGGTCGCTGACGGAGATGGGAGAAAAACGTCACGACGGACGGGAGAAGGGTTTTGGTGATTAGATACAGATTATTCGCAGGCAGGCTGGAGTCAGCGGCTAGTCACAATCAAACGACCGCCTCCCCCATATACGAAAATGGCTTGATCTTGGCCAAAAGGCATTCGTAAGCGTGTACGCATAGTAGGACAGGTAGGACGTGCCCTTGGCACTGATCTAATCTCAGGCCGATGGGACATTCTGGGCATAGGCACAGACAGGCATGCACACAAGTGATGTGTAAGACTATGCACGCGCTACCTACTTACATCCAATAAGAAAAGCACCGGTCCCTATATGAGAGTCTAGTAAGCGTTACTTTGTCGACGGCTGACGATCTCGGACTCGGCGTTTATCTATTCGAGATGCATACACTATGCTGAGATATGGTCGTATTTCTTGACACGGGGATTCCCGTATTACGACAGAGGGTCGCGACGGGCTCAGCCACCAACGGACAGACCGCGCGAGCGTGCCGTTCGTTGCGAACGGCACGAGGTGATTGATAGCGGCAGTCTTTGCGGATATGGTCCGGCCAGGTCGCATCGCCATCCTCGACTACTATTCGCACATGGCACACTCACACACACACACACACACATACACACACTGTGGATACGTATACATTAGCGCGGACAGTATCACGGAAGCACGGAACCTGCAACGACACTTTATCGGCGATCGGCGCGCGGTGTCCGCTTTTCCTGCTCTGTTTTGCAGGTTCCATTTCTCTTCGGCGGGGGGGGGGATGACAGAGAGGAAAGTCGGTGACCAATCCAAGCATGAAGAACAAGGCGGACAGAGGCAAGACGTTCCGTGATCATAGGGTCCATATTGGGTACGGCACACGCAGAAGTATACATATCGAGTAGTGTACAGTTACATGACTATGTATGCGTACGAAACACCTATACTACTACTAGTACAATCAGGAAGAGGGATGGGGCCGACGGGTGGAGAAGGCTGAATCTCGGATACGGTGGTGGTGACGTTCACCTTGCGGGAAAGACGGAACGAATGATAATACAATTCGCTCTAGGGGGGGGGGGGGGGGGTGAGGTAGGAGGGGCAATAAAGGCAAAGATGCAACTCAATAGCAACGGAATGCTATACGATTACCTTCTCTAGTGGAGCTCGACGGTGGCCGCAGTGGGGACTGCTAAAGTAGGATGTACACTAGACATGCACAGATACGTACTATAGGCAGTATATCTGATGGCTTTGGGAGTGTACCAAGATGTGTGGCATGTACGGATACATACATACAAAACATACTCATCTGTAGAATAGGACAGGGATAGGGGTGGAAATGTCAAGCAAGTGGATACGTGGTGAAAAGCTGAACGGCACGACGCTATGCATGTAATGGTTTAGTACGAGCATAAATACGGATACAAATACAGTTATTTTAGGTATGTACGGTGTACAGTACGTTGTAGTTTTTTGTAATGTATAGTATATCCGTACCCATACGTGTATGCGGATACCAATGTGGGTATTTACAAGATGCACACTGGGAATACTCCGTACACAAGGTCTTTTGGCATTAGTGATGTCGTAGTGTAGCCGGTCGGTCCATTTTGACCCTTCTTCCCCCTCGGCCACCAAATGCTGCTGCCGTTGCAAGTAAGTGTCGTGAGATGCAGAGGCACTGCCCATGTTTTTAGCTTATTCCGTCTTTATTTGTTCTATTTTATTTCTTACCTCTACCCCTCTCCTCATGCCCCACCCCCTCCATTTTTCCATCACTGCACAGCCAGCCTGTTACAATGTACACCCCCACCCCCACCCACTAACCCTCAGCCGGACTTTTCCCAGCCACAAGGGATGATAGCCGACGGTCAAAAGTGAGCAGGTACGTATCTTCTCGGATACATCGGCCTCCACTCTAAAAAAGCTTGGTGCAGCGACTGTCGAAATAAGCTTGAATTTTTTTTTGTTCTTTCGAGAAGGGGGGGGAAGCGAAGGGGAGGGGAAAAAAAAATAAAAAGTTTGGAACGGAGGTACGTACCTGCACTGCTACTTGCTTGTTCCTGCCTGTGCTCCCCCTCTTCTTTCCTGCCTTTTTCTTTTGTCCTTCCTTCCTTCCTGCCTTCTGACTAGGTAGGTACCTACCTACTCGTACCTGCTGCCTTGAGAGGTAGGCATGTGTGTGTGTGTGTGTCTGCCTGAAGGATGCACTTGAGTGATGGCGATGGCTCCTTCCATTCCACGATGGATGAGAGGTACATGCCTCTCCATGCGCCTCACAAAGAGACGAAAGGTACTTTTGAGTTGGAGGGGGGGAAAAAAATCAGTCTCTCTCTCTCTCTCTCTCTTGCAGGATCCTACTGGGTAATTACGTACTACATACGTACTGTACGTACGGACTGCCTCTGCTCCATGTGTGAGGCGCCTCATCTCGTCCGATTCCATCCATTCCGTTCCATTCCATTCCCACCTCACCTCACATCGCCTCGCCTCGTCAACTCAACTCAACTGCCGCGAAAACTTAACCTCGAACCGGCGGCGCCATCCACACGTGTGCGTGTGCGGCGTTTGAAGGCCCCCATCCCATTCCGCCGTCCCAAGTCTTCGTATCCCGTGCGACCTTGATTCAGCTGGCCGAGCCACGGCCAAACCGAGCCGAATCGAATCAACGCAAACCAACCGAAACCAAACCAACCCGTCAACCTGCCAAGGCCGCGTCCGCATCGTCCACCTGCTTTTCTTTCGCTCTTGTCATCCAGTCTTGCCCATGGTGGCGGACTGCTTCCTCTCGGACGTACATGTGCGCAAATTATTTCTTGCACGACTGTCGTCTGACCGCCGAGGCCACTTGACGTCGTGCTGTACATACCTAACCTACATACACCTACCTACCTGCCACTACCGTCCGACGCTGGAACGGAACCCCGGCTTTTGACCCTCCCACCCCGACCCCCACCGTCATCCATCTCGCCGCTTGTGTACTGAGCTTTTCCCTGCCCAGCCATGGCTGATCTAGGGCGAGTTTCACCGCCGAGTAACAGTGTAAACCACAGCCCGCTGCTGCCGAGGGAACCCGAACGCGACCTAATACCAACAATTATTACCCGTCCTCCGGCGCCACTTTGTTTGGTTTCTGAATGGTCGAGGGCTGAAGCACGGCAAACGCGCCATCTGGATCAGTCGGCACCCACGCCAGACCCTGAAGGTAATCAATCCCACTCGAGCCAATCAATTCCACAGCCAGCCCGATTGAAGCTTATTCCCAAGGGTGCGCATCCCTCCCCGCTGACACACACGAGACGTAGTACGTCCCTCGCATGTCACCATTCGACCTGTTCAGTTGCCGCTGCCGCATACCCGTAACCGTATCTGCTATCCGGGGACCCGTGGCTTGCGGCCACCGGCTGATGGTGAGGTCTGGCCTGGAGCTTGCACCAATCCGAGCATGCTCGACTCGAATCAATCATACTCTACCCAATCACGATAGAGTCGTCGTCATCAGCCTCGCTAGTTCACGCCGTCTACCTTTAAAACCACCCCAAAAAAAGATTTGCCCATAGGTCGGTCTATCGTGGATGTGGAAGGACCATCGATGCTACCCTACCCGGAAAGAGAGGGAGAGAGAGAGAGTAGGTTCAACCACTACGCCAAACCAAGCTTATTCCGCGACGGCACAGCATGGGCCACAAACACACACGCAGTCTCTCTCTTCTCTCTCGTCCAAGACTCGTCCCGCTTGCTAAAAACCCAAGTTGCGCTCTTGCTCCCCCCTGGGGTCGTCCAGTGCCCCGTACATCTGCTACATACTACGGTAATAGGTTAGATCTGGACCAGGACAAACTCTTCCCATTGTGGCGGCGTGGAACAGTTGGAACTTGAGATTCTGAACAGCTCCTTCGGGTACCCCACCTCCCACATCCCGTCCACGACTCCTCGAGAAGTTGACGCAACCACGGCGGGCCCAGGGATGCGTCGACATTTTTGTTTGGCGGCCGTGTCGTTGATGGGGAGGAAGCCGTCCGCATCTTCCTGAATCTCCAATTGGTAGTAGGCCCATGCATCTCCCTCTTTGAATTTCCCGCTCGTTGATCATTGATCGTCATCTCAGTCCACGTACGGGGCTCTCCCACTGGCATCCCCTTCCCATTATCTCAAACTGCGCCCAAATGAATGGCCTTGTCATCCTTGATCGTCGTGGCCTGCACCAGCACCAAGCGTTCCAAGATAGTGGTACTTGCTGAACACCAAGCACGTCTGCCTGTCTTCAGTCGACGGTTCGTGGAGTTTGTCGAATTTGTCAACTCTGCTTGCTTGTTGCGTAGTACCGTGGATTCCCGCTGTCTGGGCTATTGATCGGCGCCGTCCTACCAACACACTCGCGCACCCGCTACAAGTGACGGAAAAAAGGGGAAAAGAAACCCCCCCCCCTCAAAAAAAAAAACCGGCAATTCAGTCGGCGTAACTTACGCCAAAGTCGAGGGCCTATCCCAGACACCTGCCCTCTCCCTCGGGTCTACCATATTGCGTAGGGATGTGTGTGGCATTGCGCGCGCTCGCCCTTTTTCCGTCCTTTGCCTCCAACCCCTGGAAGCTTGACTTGCGGCGGTAACCCTGATTAGGTATCACTCACGTATCCGTAACGGTGGGCTCCAACTGTCGCTAGATATATCCGTACATAGATAATCTACCTAGGCAGCAGCAGCAGTATAGCAAGCGCTCACAGCAGCTCTCTTTCGGCGCACCGAATCAAGCATAACGACACTGTCGCTATCGGCAGGCCGCCGCAGCCAATCTCAATCTCGACTGTCGCTCAATCCGTTCATCTCCCGTAGGTCTCAATCTTATACCCCCAAGTGCCAAGACCCCCCCCCCCCCCCCATAGACCGTTGCTAAGGCCGGGCAGGCTTTGGACGACGATCCAACACGAGACCACCGACACACAAGCATCCATCCACATGGCGCCCACAATTCGCTGCCGAGGCCGTCATAGTTGTGGCCCATTCAGTATCCATTATCCGTACACGAGAGGGAAAGAGGCAGCGTACGCATTTTTATGGTTTCAAGGAGCCTCATTACCAATCCGTATATCCGTACATTCTCCAGCCCGGCCCCATTCTTTCTGTCACAGTCGACCTTCTTCGTCGATTAGGCGCACAGTCTATACTCCGTATATGTGGTTTGAAATGGGATCCTCCAGTGACTGCGTCACCCTCTGTGTCCCCCTTGGTGTCTCCAGTGTAGCCTCATGTCCATGTCTGCTATCTTGGGGACGTTTAGGTGGCCGCGGCGACCGACCCTACAGGGGCGAGGGGGACGGACACACGCCAGGCATTGACCAAATAAATGCATCGGCGTCTCACGGCACCTTGACATGGATGGGAAAAGGAAGTTCCTTTGTTCAGGAAGTCCAGGAAGGACGCCTGTCGAGAGATGAAGACATATACACACACACGCACACGCACACACACACACACACACACACACAAACGTACACTCGGCCGACGAGACTAGCCCTGTTCATCGGGTTTGGTTGAATGCACGAGAGCTTCTCCTTTGGAAAGATTGCTCTCGATACCTTCCTTGGGCGGGCTTGATCGTCGTCCCAAGTCCCCGCGCAACTCGCCCTGTCTGCCTCCCATCATTCATGCACATCGCCTGTCTTTCCTTGGTTGGCCCCAGGTGCGACTCGGTCAATCGGCCAGCTCGGCCTCTCCTGCAGAGGCCGCTCAGGGATGGTCCAAGAGGCAATTTTAGTCGGGGAAAAAAAGGCCGTAGACTCACTCCCCTCCACACCCCCCCCCGGTCATCTTCTTCAGTGGATCGGCTGTGACGGCGCGCCAAAGGGTGACAGCAAGAGAGAGGGAGAGAGAGAGAGAGAGAGAGAGAGAGAGAGTCACAGAGAGAGAGAGAGAGAGAGAGAGGTGTGTGTGTGTGTGTGTGGTGTGTGCTCGAGCTCAGGGGAATTCCAGAAGGAATTTTGGGTCACTCGGGTGGCCTCCACTTTCTCTGGTAATCTAGGTACAGTACATAGATAGTAGACACACTAGTTTAGTATTGCCTTTACCAAGTCCCAAAGTCACCTTAATCCTGATGTCTTGGCCACACTCCTTGACACCCCATTCTTTTCCTTTTCCCCCCTTCACCCCTCCCCCATGCTCCCTTTACAACTTTCTCTCTCCCCTCCCACACACCCCCCCTATGAACTCTGCTGTACCCCTGTCTCCTTGGCTAGTCCCCCATTCCCTACCTAGTAGTAGACTGCCCTGTCGGCGAAAGCTTGGCCTGGCCGGGGTGTGCGACTGCTGCTTAGTGTGGGCTTGCGCGTGTTGTATCAGGATATATATGGTACAGGTGCTGCTCCAGCCAGTCTGACGGACGGCTTTGATCTCCATACCCGGCACGTCTCGCAAGCCTGCCACCACAAGCATAGAGCTGTCTTTCTCCATCCATCCATCCATTCATCCCTCCCTCTCGCTCTCTCGCCCACTCACTCACCCAAGCAAGCAAGTCCAACATCCAATTCACCCTCTCAGCCAAACTCTCCACCCTTTCGAAGCTTGACGTGCGACTCAATGCGACTCAACCCATCATCTCCTTAGTCCGTCGTCATTAAGCTCCTGTCATCGTCACCCGTCGCCTCCTGCGAAACCCCATCATCTCATCAACAACAACATTGCCGCCTGCCGCCGCCCTGGGCCACCGAGGGCCTTCAGAGGAGGTAACCGCCTATGCGACACCGTTTTGCGTCATCCAGCATACGTAACTACGTTTCTCGTTCCCTCTTTCTCTGTCTCTCTTTCAAGCGCTTTCATTGCTTGGTCAGCATCCCCTGACCACCACGCATCTGCCCCCCTCCCCCTCCCAGTCTTACGGCAAGAACAAACATAAACGGATTTTCTCTCCGTGTCTCTCTCTCTATCTCTCTTTCTCTTAAGCGAGTAACAAAAAAAAGAAGAAGAAAAAAAAGCTTAAACCCTCCTCGACTTTACCGCCGAGACGTCTCACCTTGGCTTGCCTTTGGGTCATCTCTTGGCGTGACAGAAGGACACCATCAGTTCTGGTCACGGGGGTTCTTTTTTAAACTACGAGCACACAAAGCTCGGCTTAACCCAAAATCCTCCCTCCCTGTCTCCTCCTCCCTCTTTATCTTCTCCCCCACCGTATTATACCGCAGATTTGCCGTCCCGTACCCACAGGGGTGGCCATCCACGCCGGCCAAGCAGCTTGTTTGGTCCAAGGCAACTTGTGCCGATTCCTATTCAAGCTATCCCTGTCTTGGGCGAACTCAGTGGGGCCGTAGTGGAGGACTCTCGGAAGGTTACTTTGGTACACACACTCTTTTCTTCCAAAGGGCGCTTTTCCTCTTAAAAAGGTTCCTTCCCATCCAAATACCTTCCTCTCGACTTTAAAGGTTCTTGGCTAGCCTCACCACCACCATCATCTATCTCCTCCATCCTTCTCCAATTCCCTTTATCCATATCTTCTTCTCCTTCTTATTCTCCTTCTTCTTCCTTCCATCTCTCCTCTTCCCTTCCACAACCCCATTCTCGTCTCACCACACATTCGTCCATCACAATGGAAACATACCACGGGTTCGTGCGGACACCCGCAGACGCCATCAAGCTCTTCGAGGCTTGCAGACTCGGCCTCTTGCCTCGTGTCCAGCGCAGACTATCAGAAAAGGAACGCCAATCTATCCGGTCGGGCTCAGTCTTCGTCTGGGACGAGCGGGAAGCGGGCATGCGGAGGTGGACCGACGGAAAGTCCTGGAGCGCCAGCAGGGTGTCGGGAAGCTTCCTGACCTATCGCGAGATGGAGGGCAAGCGTGGCAGCGGCTTCGGTGGCGGCAGACGCGGTGCCGGCAAGACCCCCGACTCGGGCCGCGGCAGCGACGAGGACCAAGAAGACGGCGAGCCCGAGGGCTACCGGTACAAGGCCGACGGCCTCATGAAGCAGTCCTTCAGCATCACCACCTCGACTGGCCAGCACCTCCACCTCATCTCGTACTACTCAAGACCGCACCCCGGATCACCAGAGCTCCAGCAACCGAGCACCGACCCGCAGCTCAGACACATCACTCCCATGAAGGGCATGTACCCGGAGTCGAGCCTCCACGACAGCAACCCTACCCCCGCCCTGACGAGAGGACCGATGCTGCAGCAGACTCCCTACGTGGCACAACAGCAACAACAACAACAACCGCAGCAACAGCCCATGCCGCCGCAGGCCTACCCTCCTCAGTACGCCCAACAGCAGGGCTACTCGTGGCCTCCATCGCCCGTCGCCACTCCTCCCTACAGCCACTACACGACTTCTCCATACCCGCCGCAGCAGCACCAACCGCAACATCAGCTGCCGCCTCCTCAGGTCTCGCACTCGCCCGCCCAGCCTCCTCACTACGCCCACGCGCCTCCTCCCCCTCCTCCTCCTCCTCACCACCTCTCTCCTTACGAGCGCGCGCCCCTACCGCCGCCGACGGCGCAGAAGCCCCTGGCCCCTTACGCCTCGCAGCACCAGTCTCCCCGTCTGGCCCACGTCCAGCAGCCCCAGCACCAGTCGCCTCGCCTGGCCTCGATCCAACAGTCGCGTGCCTCGGAGTCCCCTCGCATCTCCCATCTGCAGGCTCAGGCCGCCCAAGCCGCCCAGGCCGTCATGGACCCCAGGCTCGGCCCGCGAAACAACGGAAACACCCTGCCAGGCATCAACGCCGTCTCCAGCGCTCCCCTCAACGGCCACCCGCTCGCGCGCACCCCGCCCAACCGCACCTTGTCCGTCTCGCCACCGAGAAGCATCCACTCCGATGCTAACGGCGTCGCGCCCCTGCCCAACAAGGCCAGCCTCTCGGCGCTGCTTCTACACCCGACTCCCTCCGCCTCGGAGGCCAGCAGCGTGAACCCCAACAGTGCCAACAGCTCCCCGCGGACGGGTGGTGCCCTTGCTGGGCTTCCCCCGCCGGTTGACCGCCCGGCCAACATGAGCCACGATGTCAAGGCTCTGCAGGCTTTGGACCGCAAGTTCTGCATCTAGAAGGGGCAGCAGAGCCGAAACACAATAAGATAAGGAGGGCGGGAGCGAGTAAAAAGAAAAAGGTGGGATGGAAAGGACGTCTAACCGAAAAGACGGGCCCATGATTTGCATTATTACACAGTAGCCAGAGTTGAGCTTCTTTTGCCGTCTTTTCTATCGGTTGTTTTTGATCTTCAGCATCGCCACGGAGTTTTGGGAAACACCAATGCCTTGCCGTCTTGGCCGGCTTGGTACTTTTTTTTTTAGTGTTTTTTTTTTTTTTTTTCTTGGAATGGGCGGGATATTCAGAGATCATGTTAGATCCTGCTATCTGGTTCACGGGCGGGGAGGGGGTCAACTCGGATTTGCATCACGGTACAAAAAGGTCGTGTGACGTGGGAAGGGGTCACCGCAAGACTTGTGTGTGTTCACAACAGTCGTTACTTGTTTTTTTATCCTCAATTATTTTTTCCGTTTCTTCTCTATTACCATAGTACATAGCTTTCCTCCAAGAGATCGCCGAGTAGCCGCACTTCTGGATATCGCCGAAGCAGCGGGAATAGACTGGCAAATTTGACCCAAACAAAGACGAACAATCCCTCCCTTTGCTCATCATGTGCTATACGTGGGTACCAGCAAACGCGGGCTGCCATGAAGTTGAACTTAGTCACCGTTGCAGACCAGTTTCGAACGGGTGGTTCCCTGTAGTCCGACGGTCACAAGCGAAGACGGACGAGCTCCGGAGACAGGTCCACCACGAAAGAAAAAGAAAAAATTAAGGCAAGGCTAATCAAAGCCAGACATGGCAAGGCAAGGCAAGGCAAAAAAGACTGGAAACCCAAACTCTCGCCAGTGGGGAGGGGTCGGTTAAGCGGCGTCTTCTCTTACTCGACGAACTGACAGCGGTGTATTTCTCAGATGGGGGACTCAGGTGCAAGCTTTCCGCGACCGATTGGGTCGTAGTCGTCGCCCTCCTCCTCCTCCTTCTTCCTCTCCCCGGGGGGGTCGTACCATTCATGGGACGGAGGCCGAGAGGTCTCTGTGTACCGGGGGGGAGCACTCTGTGGGACGCACGCACGCATGGGGGGGGGGGGGGGGGGGGTTCCAGCACGGCCAGCACGGCGAGGATGATTAGCGGGATGGCGGACGTTGTGCGTGTGTGCTCTCGGGGGGACTAGGGTAGGGAGGTACATGTATGCCTACAGCGTTTACGAAGTATACGGTATGGGCAAGTTGGCCGGCCGTCCGTCCCCCCCCGTCCTCCAGCGGAATGGTTCTGCTGGTCAGGGCGCGGAAGTGTGAAGCATGGGGAGGGGGGGGAGGGTTACGGAGTCCAGTTGAGGATACATGGAGTGCGGTCGGGTCGGGTTGGTAGTGACTGAGCCGATGCGGGAGGGCGAGGCTGGATTTCCCGAAACCGACTGCCGGTAGACGCGTGGATGAAACGCCCTCGTTCGAGGGTGCGAGTTGTGTGTGTGCGCGTATGTGGGTGCGAGTGGGCATAGTAGGAGTTCGCGCAGGACAGGTAAAAGGGCTTAAACACTAACTAGTACTTGCGTGTTTGTATGGACGACGCGGACCCCGACTCCCCCCCCCCCCCCCCCCCCCAGTCGATGATGGCCAAAAGGCCCGCGGCCGCCGTTTGTCGACGGGACAGGCCTCAAGTGCGGTGGGCCAAAGTCGGCATCCTGTGGAGAGAAGTGTCATGGATGAAGTTGTCGGCGAGTTGGGCTAGATACAGGGTTCCGGGGGGTGGTTTTGTCGGATTATACGTACATGGGCCGGCTTTTCTTCCCTTTCTTGCACTTTCTTATTTCTTTTTTCTTTTTTATTGTTCCTTTTCGACACCTGCTCCTGGTATGGATCTGGATGATCTACGTTATGGGTGGAGGGGGGAAGGTCGACTCATGACTGCATATGGGGCTCTGGAGGCTAGTCTAGTCTAGTCTGGTGAGTAACGCCTGACATAATGAAGTGTATCGTTCCAAGGGGAAGAAGGGGGGGCAGTCGAACGAGATGGGAAGACTTTGTTCAGGGACTCTTGGTTGGCCAAGACCGAGGTCGTGAACCTTGACGTACGTCAGTGTCGTTGGGTTCACGGCTTAGTTTAGCCTTTTTTTCATAAAAAATATAAAAGTGGCGTGGAGCAACTGAACTACTTATTTGACTCTGCACGCGCATGCAAGAGAGAGAGAGAGAGAGAGAGAGAGAGAAAGGAGGCCTCAGAGACACAGACACAGATACACAGAGGCATAAGCAGAGAGAGCTTGTCTTGGACTCTGTCACGCCGGCAAAAGCCCGGGACCAAGGATTGATCTGTCAGGTTTCGAGTGGTAGACGTCAACGTTTAAGCGTAAGAGAAAAGCATCAATGATCGTCGTCCGGAGGGTGTGAGCGGGCTCAGGGAACATGTGCCAACACCGCATGGAAGAAGTGTTATACCACAGTGGCCCTCGGCCATACCAGACGGCCTTGGATGGGATGTTGCTTGTTGCACGGCCGTCGCCCGTACCCGAGTCCCATCACCGTCCTCTAACCGCCCACACCCCCCCCCCCCCCTTTTCCCCCCGTTCCCATCCATCGAGTACGAGGGCTTTCTTTTTTTCCCTGTTGGTAAATAGGTATTCATCGCTGGCCATCGTGGGTCACCCGGCCGCCCTCTGCAACGACGGGGGGGAGACAGATGGAGAAGGTTGGTCGCATTACGGCAAGAAGCTTATGGCATGGCTGACTGAGCTCCAAATGGATGGATGCATGTGTGACGGCTGACAAAAGCGGGAGACTTGCTACGTGCGTGGGGCCCCCGTCCCCCTTCTCCGTGCCTGTTGTCGCAGGTGAAGCAAGGCGAGTTGAGTATGACATTCTCAGTCTCTCTCGGCTTCAATGGTGTGTGTTGGACGGGAGAGGGCGAGCTTGTCTGTTCTGTCCTGTCCTGTCCTGTCCTGTCTCGTCTAGTCTTGCTCCCCACCCGCTCCCCGTTGTCAGTTGGCCAGTTCACTTGAGCTTGAACTGGTGCGCCGGAATGCGAATGCAGCGTGAGGGCGGTTACGTAGTGTGTGATAGGTGCCGGTAGTTGTGCGGTTAAACGGCATCCAAAGCCCCGGGTGGCACGACGCACACTCCCGGGACGGGAGTGCCGTTGCTTGCTCGCACGGCGAGGCGCAGCACATGAGTTTGTTCCCGATCTCTACCTTATTTCTACGCGACGCGTGCTAGCACAGATCTGGCGCGCCGTCCTTCACCCTTTCCCGGCGCACGCAGCACACTGGTATAAGCTCAACGCATCAGACATGCTTATTTTTTTTATAGCAACAACGTTGTTTTTCTCTTCTTGTCCGTCTTTCATCTGCCGTTCGTCGACTCTCCAGATCCCTACGTTGCTCGCTCTCCCTCCGTATCTGGAGGCTTGTGGAGGGTGGTGGAGGACAATGGCTCTGGATTGGTGGCATTGGTGGCTTCGTCGCCCCCGGTTCACGGCGATCCGCTGGCTGGCGACGCGCTAAGGGAGAAGAAGAATAAACTTGAAATGGGCTAGAAGCTTAGCATTCGCGATACGCGCGTGCTTAACTCTACCTTGGAACAAGGGGTGAAGGTGAGTTTACCCAATCACTGTCGAGGCGCCCGTTACGCCGATCTCTGGTCTCGCCTACATCGTTCAGAGGGGAAAGGAAAAAAACGGACGCGCAGCATCGTCACGTAGTGGACGCGATCGAGCAAGCATGCATAGTGTCAGTTTCATCGGCGATGCCTCCTGAGCATTATACGATGTACGACGTCGCCGTTCTTTCACGCACACACACACACACACACACACGCACGCCCTCCGCTCTCCCCTTCTCTGTGAGCGTACGCCCGCGGCTGGCACTGTCACGCTCCGTCGGATTTATCAGATTTCATGGTAGGGTGTACGTACTATGTAGTTCCGGTGCCAAGTCTGAGCGCCGCCATTAATCGAATAAAGGAATGAATGACGTCGGTCGCCATGGAGGAGTGTAATGGTAAAAGGGGGTGGGGGGAGGGGGTTGACGGACACGGAGTTTTGGGGCCCTCGGGACCGTCTATCTATGCTCGCTATACTCCGTATAGGCTTGCAATCTTAGTGTATCCGTACAAATACATACAATATATCGGTTACTATGTGCCAGAAGCCCACACGCATTCCCACTTTGCTTGGGGGGCAATGCTTCCAATCTTGAACGTACATTGTACATTACTATATACAAAACCCAATACTTGGATTGGAGGGGTCACGACGCCAAGACTCAACTCACAATGTTTAAGAAGGGCCGAGTCGAGTGCTGGACTAGACTATACTTTCGGCCAGGACGAGAAAGTGACTTTGATGGTGCGTGCGGTTGCATTCCGCGAGATGACGAAGCAGGGCGCTAGTCGCCGAGGAGATTCTTGTCGGTGCTCACGCAACGCAAGCGTGCCCTTCCGCTGGGTCACAAACATCCAAGCTGCCACAACCCGACGATCTCGTTCTTTCCTCGCATTTCCCAGTGGGACTCTGCCAGGTGGTGGTGGTGGTGCTCGCGGCAAAGGAGGCGGGCGGGCGGCGGGGGCCACGGCTCCCGGTCCTCTACGAATACTCAAAACGCCAACGAGGCAGGCCTTGACGAGCGGTGGCGGCCCTGGTGGATAAAACGCCCTGGGGTAAAGTTGCTTCAAGGGGTCTTGGCCCGCCGGGGCTAATAGAACAAACCTGCAATGTTTGGCAGGATTAGGAGATTTAGGATGGCTTGGCAGCAATGGCGTGTCGCGAAAACCTGCTTTGGGACGAAGGGGGATGGATTAACCTCGCCCAAGGTGCTATTCCTGTCGTGGTCTCTTCCCTGCAGGTTTGTGTTTCTACTGCGTAGAGTTTCCGGGCTTCCAGTGGTTGACTGGTCGACAACCCGGGAGTTGCTCGACACATCTCCTCTTGGATTGGCTACCAGATTACCCCGGGCGATCCGTCATCTGTGCAATCTCACGAGGTCGAGAACTTCTCCCGTCACGCCGACCACTCAGATGCCTGTCAAGTCAGCGCCGTTTGGATGCCAAGACTCGATATGCAGTTTCATCTCCTTTGACGGGCGAACCTACTTGGCGCTTTTCCCCTTTGGAGGTATTCACACAGCCCGCCACGAAATGTAAGCGTATCATCGATCCACAGCGTCCTCTTTGAAATAGCGTACGAGTAATTGGCAATGAACCGGGCGAGGAGGCTTCGGGTACCGTGGCTGAGCAGTACTCGACGCCCGATTGACATTATCCTCTCTGAAGGTTCTGGGTGCGCCCCATCGTCGTCGTCGTCGTCGTCCTCATCAGCTGCACGTCGAGTAAGCAAGCGCAGTGGAGCGCAGGGAAAAGAGACCCAGGACAAGGTCGAAAGGTCGAAAGAGGACACGATATCGTTCACGACTCTCATTTCGGCGCCGGCACGCGAGTGGACATCATTCCACAACCGGCTTCACGCCCGAGGCACCGTTCACGATCAAAAACCTCGGCGGGTTTGGAGAAACGCTGGCAATAAGAAAGCTGGGCCCGCGGGCGCAAAGCGACCCATGCTGCGGATGACCGGCGGAATGGTACACGCAAGCTCGACAGGCTCGGCAGGGCTCCTCGAGTTTAACACGACAGCCAGCGGCAAGGTGACCTGGATCGTTTGAATGGCGTACGCATCGTCTGGCTGATTCAGTGGACGGCATCCGGTCAAACCCAGCAGTCCTTGCCGACTCTGGGCTCCGCTAAAGAAGCGTAAACGGTCAAAGGTCCCAATGGCATGGGTTGGATCCAGCGTGAGGGAAACACCTAGAAGGCAGTTTGTGCCGAGGGGTGGAAGGGGGGAGGGATGCAGTTAGTTTCGGTCCCCCTGTCCGCGTGGTCCCATTCTCCAAGTCCTCGGTCGATGTATCGACAGTGACGAGGGAAAATCGTCCGGCGAAACCCTCTCGAGTCACTTTGCAACTTCGCTACTTTCCCGTCATGGCTCTTGACATGCCTGCTCGCGAGATTTGATCGAATCGAATGGACCATGTCCATGTCGCCCCTCAGGCCATGATGAGCTCTGCCAGGGGTTTGAAATGGCTAAACAAGTCAGGTCCTAGGGGGGGGAGGGGGCCGATTAAGGAGATCCTCCTCCAAACAGGGATGCGAACAATTCTCATCTGTTCGTATAACCTCCCAATCCCACCTGAATGACACTCGGGTCGAATTACTCTGTACATAGGACACAACTATATTGGCCCACGAAGGGGGCGAGGCCGAAAACGGTCACTGCACCGGGATTTTGTGGCCTTTTCCTGACGGTGAAGCGGGAACGTAATATCCACCCTTTCCACAAGTACAGTAAGCGGCCCTGGTCATGGAACAGAAGCAGCAGGGAAACGGCCGGACCAATGTTTGGGTGTATGAACGACCACTCTCTTCGATACTTGGAGCCTCTGCCCGGGCAGTCCAAACGCTCTCGCAGAGCGGCGATACGGACTTGTTGGGGCCGTTAGGGGCACGTACGGGAGGGTGGGGGTGGGTACCAGCATGGCTCGGTCACGGCCATGATGGCCGAGCTCGTCGCTCTGTGACAATGCGGCGTCACGTATACAGTACGCGCGTCTTGGAGGCACATACATCACGCGCGCCAGGCAACGGGTCCTGGTGCCGTGGCAGCCCTGACAGCCAGCCAAAGATTCGAATCAACCCGCCTGTAAAGGCCCAGCTTTGGGCCCCATTGCATTGCGTACTCTTCTTTTCTTCTCCTATATACCCAGGGAACGAGGTGTAACATGCAGGTGTTTTGCCTCCGCCTCGCCAAAGCCGACGACTGATGGCCTACGCCCACGCCTCAAGTCACGGACATGATTCGGTCCCTATCACTGGGAGTGGCCACCCCAAGCTGGAAGCTGGCGGTCTTGGTTGGAGCGCCGCGTGTGTTATCCGAACGGCATGATTTCGCGAACCTAAAACCTTAAACGCGGGAGACTAAGGGGAAATTATGAGAGCTAATAATAGGGGGGGCATGTCTAGACGAGACAGTTAAGGTGCAGCTGCACTGGCGGCAAGCGGCTTGCGTTGTGGCCGTTGGGCCGCCAAGAGAGTTTGGTGCTCCTCTTGCTATTGGGCCGAAGAGGGCAGGGATAAGAGAAAGAAGGTAAAACGGTTTAAGGTGGTTTGGCTCAGTCTCTGTCCTGAGAGGCGAGGGGGGCGGTGGCAGAGATGGGACGGGGTGGCGGAGGGTTTCCTGAGACGACCGTTGCTCGGCACTAACTTCCAATATGACCCGAGATTTGGGACCAAATTCACGAGGGATGTTCGGTGCGAGTGCGCCGAAGGTGGAGAGGCGCAGACCATTCTTGAGGTTAATCTTGGTGCGTCTAAACCAAGCTTTCGACTCGCCGGTTTATAGTTTGCGCGAACCAATAGCTTGATTCGCGAGACGTTTGTTTCGTCCTAATATTTCCCTCGCGGAGGAGCTCAATGCCGCCTGGCTCGCGTGCGGGAAAAAGCGTACCGCGCAACGTTTTTCTTCGTCCAAATCTTCCGAGTCAAAGGGAGACTTTACTGTCTCGGTGCATTTCCTGTTGGGGAAATAGCTATGTACTGTAGGTTCCCGCCAAGGTTAAGCTCTTGGTTATTCTGGCAGGCCTCGTCATCCACCTTGCAGTCACGGACGGGCGGCGGTCCATCCTTCGAGGTTACAGTCAAGGTGTTCAAAAAGAAAAAGAAAAAAGGGCGAGAAAGTATAACCCTAATGTGGGTGGCTGAAGAAGAAAGGTAATGGAAAATAAGGAATAAGCGCAACAAACCGGCGAATCCTTCGCGGAAACTGTAGTCAAGAGTTTTACCGGCGTTCGCGAGCTAGACGAACCTGTCCGAGCCTGGTGTCATAACTCTTAAAACGTTTAGCTTGGCATATCCGAGCTACCGGGTAGTCAGGTCTTTTCTTTCTTTGTCTTCTTTCTTCTTGGCAACGTGAAGCTTCGGTGCGAGCGAAGCAGCGGCGATCCCATGCACGCCTACGATCTCGGTATTCGCCAACGGCAGAAACAGATCAACGTCCTCCAATGCTACTCGGTGGAGGTTCTTGGCAGGTCGCAACCACGTCTGGTGATATACAGGCAGTCCTTGGCGAATAGCGTACCAAGCCTAGGGGATGCCTTGTTGTGAATATGCTTGATCTGCCATAACCACCTGTACCGACCTATGAGAGCCGTAATCACGACTCTTGTCCCATTCCTTGCGCAGTTCTTCCAGCCCCGTGATTCCTTTAGGTTACAACTCTACGGCCAGATACCCATGCCCTGATGCTGGACAGTCTGGGGTTGGAAAACTTAGATAGAAGCGAAGCACATTCACTTTGTGTTTAATTACCTAGTGGTATTGATCAACTGGGACACTAATATGTCACCATAAGCTTTTCCATGACTAAGACTCGGCAATGCTTTTGAGTTTGACAAGATGCAATTCCACCAGCGAGCTAAAATGCTTAAGGGTACGGCTTTACTATCGTTCCGGGCGTGTTAACTATGACACGTCAACCAAACTAAAGTTGTTAGCCAAAAAAAAAAACGTTTATTATAGACGCCAAGGGACTAAAGCAATGATATCATGAGAGGCATCATTTGACTTCAAGGGTCCAAATCTTGTCTGTATCTGCAATGTTGGCCCTGGAATGCTAGCCGGCAAGTCAAGCACAGGACCCAGGCCTGAAACTTCTTTGCGTCCTTGACGACGGAAACGGACCAATCCCCGACATAATGGGGTTGTCCGTTTGATTGATGCACAATTCCCTCATCTGGGCACTCGCCCGCTACAGCAATTATGGGAAACTATTGGGGCGTTGCCCCGCAGCTCAGTGAACCCAGTCGTCCCAAAAATACCGAAGCACTGGCTGGGATCGTGATCATGGGTTCCGGCGTTCCAATTAGTGACTGACATCAAAGGCTTGGCCTCTCATTAGAATAAGCAAGTGCAGGCTTCTGTAACAAAGGAGGCAGGAGTTGGCGAGCTGTCTGTTGCATGCAGATCAAACCGATCTGTGGACTTGGCCGACTTGAGACGAGATGGTCTGCAACTTGACACGGAGATCGCCCGTTAAAGCTTGCCGCGATCAAAGCAAAAGATAGCGACGTAGGACCGGCAGGATATCCACCTTTAAACTGGAGCAGATGGTATCACCGGGAGAAATTCGCATTCGAACTGGAACAGATAGTATCGCCACCCTGTAGCGTAAAGCATGGTTATGTCTAGCTTCACGGTGAGGTGGAAATAAGTTCTGGTCGGGGGGGTGGGCGCAGACTAAGAGGCTACAGGCTTACTGTGACCCTCGAATTTCCTTCAGTCTGTCGCCACTGTTCATCGAAGTAACTGCCTACGGGCCCTGGCTCTGGGGTTTGCTCTTATTAACCTATCGGATGCTCAGGGGCATGTTAAGGGGCATCGTTAGGAACGGCAGCGGTACGGTCTAAAATCTACTTCTCCTATGTACACTGACGTCCCCTTACGATGAATCATGGGGCTTGATGGATATCTTTTTGCGTCACTAGCAGCCCGTCATTCACATTGACAGTAGTCCTCTCCCCGGTGCAGGAGTGAGGTTGAAGTGTAGGCAAACAAAACGTCGATGATAACCACACTTGATGAACCAATACCAATACATCTAGGGGTTAGCGCTGGTGATTTGATAGTAATTGACACTTGATCGTGATCTCCGGTGCTTCGACTGCTATTTGTCTAGGATGAAGCTATTGTCGACCGATAGCGGATTTTATGTTAATCATTATATGGTGTAACAATAAGCTTAATCAATATTTCAAATTGCTTGGCTTAGCAACTCAATTTTTTTTAACACCATTGTTTGACAACAGATTCTAATGCTGGGACTGTCGGGTTTAGAGCCTGGCTCCTCAAGTTTCATTATCCAATGAGGGAGCCCATCATCATGTTCTTTGTAGATCCATGTGCCATTTGCCGTCTGAGGATTCAATTATGGCTGTTCTTTACTGGGACCATATCACCAGCTATCCCAGAACCACTTGCTCGCTTTTGCAGGTTTCACCGATGACTTCGTCCGTAAACGGATACTCACGACACTGCAGGTTTCCGGTGACCCTGCGAGTGATTTATATGCGTTTCATTTTTTATTTTTATTCTTTCAAGGCCAAGCACGCATCCTTATTCTTATTTTTCTTTATGGCACAAATCCCAATCGCTAGACAGCTCCAGCAGTACTCGGCACCATGTTCTATTAGCAGTGAGATCAGAAATGTCTGTGGGTTTCACCTTGTCATTTCCCATTAACCACGAGTGGATGGCAATGAAACCATCACCATGGTCTTCACCTTCATCTGCCTGCTCTTGCTCTGACACACCTCCGTCCAGGCTGGCAGTATATGTCTCACTATTGATACGAGGGCATTTGCTATGCCCTGAAAAGATGGCCAGCGTGTCGTTTCTGACCAGATACTTTATAAATACCGGCCTCGCTGCTCACCGCTTCTTTAGCCCGGGGCAATAGGAGACGGTCTCTATGGTGACCATTGTCGGTGCCTTTAACCTTACTGCCACCCCATCTTCTCCTGTCTACATCATCTTCGTGCATGACAATGTCCAGGGATGGCTCTACCCCGATGACAAGGGTGATGATTAGAATGGTGATGTTGTGTCCGTTGTAGAGGTGAACAGCTAGCAGTCCACTAGGGCTCAGTGCAATGGATGGTCAGGGCATGACCGGGACCGAGGTGACCAGATACTTCGGACTCGTCTTGTGAGATGGGATAGATATATGCACTAATATTATATACCGAAAGCAATTCGGGCTCGTTGGCCAACGAGACGCCCCTTCTGGTTATTTTGACGGTATCGAGCGACGGGATATTCTGCTGCAAGCAACGCAAGCGAGTATCGGCCCGAAGCCGGGGAGTTTCCGCATGAGAAGCCGTTGGTGCTTTCGCGGGAAGCAGCATCAGCCTCGATGCTCGACAGCACCTTCGCTATGGAGGCGGCCTGTCGCAGCTGGAAATCGGTACTCGAACTGTCCACCTCCATGATGAGGTCGATGGCTTCATCGACTAACGCTCCATCACATAGTCTTTGATGGGCGAGGCAGTCTGCGACGTCTGCGCTGCGGTTTCGTCTCTCGATGTGGGTCATGAATAGGAATCCAAACCACAACATCCAAGAAGGACGCGAAGTTTGAGGGCGTTCGTCCGTCTTGCAGACCCGCCTGCAAATCAACCATTATAATCTCCTAATTCGTCTCCATGTACCGTATATTCTATGCCCAAATTAGCGAGACGCACTCGGATTGCAATCAAGGCTGCCTACGTGAACTCGGGCCGCTAACCGTTGAGTCGCTACACCAGATATACGTGTACTGACGAAGCAGCGTTCTGCTACCGGAGCGTTAGTTCTCAGTCTTCACAGCATCATTGGGGTTACGCTCGTGAACGCTTGCGGCACCTTTTGTGGCATCTGGTCGATGTTCTTCGTAAGCTTATAGGCACGAGACTTGAACGCGCTATCATTTCGAGCTGAGATACTGCCTATTACTTGACCGTAAATGTGTTGAAGACATTCACAAGGACATCCCTTAGGAAGGAGGTCGACCATCGCTGTAGTCGAGCTTTCGCAAGTCATGGCAGGCAGGCCGAGCATGAGCGCCAAATATCTGCCGTGACACACCAGGCTGTGTCGCATGACTGACTGGGACACTTTGGGTTGGGAGTTGACGATGATAAGGGTTAAACCGCATGACCACGATGCAGCCCCAACTGCTGTGCAAGATCTATGGCCCGCCTCAGCACAAGCCAGGGGCTTAGCAGCTTGCCGGCGTTGATGTAATAGGCAGTCTTTGTGATCTGGAACTCGAGGCCTTCCTGTGAGCCACTGAGCTGCTCATTTTCCGTCACTCGTACTGCACCACGGAGGCATGTCTTTTGGGCTGCCGATGTGGATTGACCGAGACTTGACTTGTGTGCGTCGAGAGTGGAAGAGTGAAGTCTCTGGAAGCACTTGCGAGATATCAAAATATTCTGACCAGAGATACCGGACGGGTTGTTGGACTGGGCAAGGCAGATGGACATGGCAGTAGCTTGGAAGAAGAGGTCTTGCCAGGACAGGGTGGAGGATTGCAAGAAAGCGACTGTATGACCAGCGGAGATAATTGTGACAGCATCTAAATGATATCAAAGAGAATTGTGAAGCTTCTACTAAAGCTTTTTATCATTGTCTGCATGCTCACTGGCAGTTTCGGAGCATCTCCCGGGTAGACTTGGTCTGCCATACTTCGAGCTTAATAGCTGGTTACCGTAGTTCTCGTCTCCTCTATCAGATACTCAGCCCTCGCAGTTAAGCCAAAAGCAACGTTCGCCATCTTTTCAAATAGAATCTCAGCCCTGCGCAGTCTTTCCTCTGTCTCTTGCCGTTTCTCCATGGCGATATCTTCGTCGGCGTCGTCATACTCCTAAGCTATGCTCGCCGAGCCACGGCGTAGGCAACCAATGCAGACATCATTGGACTTGTGCGAGGACTGGCACTGGACCTTCCGCTTCCTGACAAATCGCCGTCTATTCATGAGTATCGTTTCTCACTCTGAACTAGTGTGACTGTGCCGAGCACCCCCACCAGCTGGTCTTTCCTTTCCGAATCCTCCTCTATTCCGGCGCAGGCTCACTGGGGGAGATTTGGGCTATTTTGGTTGGTCCTCGACCTGGCTTGACTATACCTTCAACGGGGAACAATTGAGGAACTACAAAAGGAAGATAACCACCCTTTGCGCGAGCCCTTGTAACTGAAATACTGGCATAATCGTATCGATAGGTGAGAATGGTTCGAATCCCCCAAGCTCGACTTGGCTCTACTCACCCCAGTAATAGTGCAGAAGTAAGCAAAGTGGTACCTATAGCGACGATCCAGCATGTTGGTCTTACCGATACACAACTAATACAATGTTGCGGCCTTCCAGTCTTGGTCATATCAAATCCGTCCGAGCTGCAACAATGCTGTGCGACATGCGTGGGACCGCATTCCCTGATCGCTTGGCTCATGCAGCACGTAATCTCAGGCTGTCTTGAAGAACTTGCATTGGAACGTTCACCGTCCGAAGGTGAGATGCGTTCTCTAACTGGGTATCTCGCGAGTGGGGTGTTTCTTCGTTCCGTTTCTCATTTCTATAGCCCCCAAGCTTTAATCTCCCCATGCGCCATCTCTCCCCTCACCTCAGCATCCTCATACTCAGATGGTGTACCGATAACGCGGGCTATCATCACCCAGCTCGGCCATTTCGTCATCCGAAAGGTCGGCGTGCTTGCTCTGGATGTGACCGGCCTCGCGCTGCTTGTTCTCCCGCCAGTACCAAAACCACATGAAGCCATAAAGGCATGTGGCCATGCCGACCATACTCAGCGTCACCGCATGGCCACGGATGTACCTGGGCCTGTCGATCGCTTGGCTGTGCCCTTCGGTTAGCTATACGTGTCCGAGACGAGCCGCGAGGGTAAAGAGGTAAAACTTACTAGATGAAGGATGACATGACACCAGAGCAGTTGCCGATTGTCAGCTGCATACCGCTAGCGGTCGTCCGCTTCCCGTATCTCGGGCAATTGTTTGGCAACTGGATCAAAACCGTTGTTAGGACATCCGCGACACCTTGCGAGCCAAAAAGACAGCAAACTCACCCAAGCCAACGGCAACCCGACGACGACGTACAGCCCCGCCGCCACGAGGAAACACCCAAAGTAGTGAGCCCCGTTCGACGCCGGAGAGATGAGCACACCGTAGCCGATGGCGCTGATGCCGCCGAAAATCACGCAAAACAGGCCACGCTTCTGCATGCGGTCCGAGAGGAAGGCCATGCTCATGTAGACCACGGCGCCGAGGAAGTAGCATGGCACGGTCAGCAGCTGGACCTGCGCCGGCGTCCATTTCCCGAGGCCGTTGATGATGGTCGGGAGGAACGTCGAGAAGCCTGGTCGTGGTCAGCAAACAACCGTCTTGCCCACAGTTTCCTCGGCCCGCAAAGACTCACCGTAAAGCATTGTGTCGGCGCCAAACTGCGCGACGCTAAAGACCCAGACCTTCCAGTCCTTGAACGCCTTGAACATGTCCTCCCTGCTGAACTCCTGCGCGCTGCTCGTGTTGCCATACTCCCGCCCCCTCCGCCTCGCCATGATAGCCTTTTCCTCGTCCGTCAAAAAGTACGCGGTCCCTGCGTCGTTAGGCAGCGCGAAATACGTCACCGCCCCGATGATGACCGTCGGGAGGCCTTCGATGATCATGATCCAGCGCCATCCGCTCATCCCGGCCACACCCTCCATGTGGCCGATGCCGTAGGCCAGCAGGCCACCCAGCCCGCCGGCGATGGCGGCGCTGACAAATAGGTAGCCCACGCGCAGAGCGAGCTCGTGCTTGCTGTAGAAAAAGGTGAGGTAGACGTTGAGGCCGGGAAAGAGGCCGGCCTCGACGACGCCGAGGAGCAAGCGACAGGCGATCAGGGCACCGTACGAGTTGACGAGGCCGGTGAGGGTGGCGATGATGCCCCAGGAAACGGTGATGAAGGCGATCCAGCGGCACGGGGTAAAGAGCTTAAGGACGAGGTTAGAGGGAACCTCGAAGACGATGTATGTAACGAATAGAATCGAGACCGCGACCTGGAATTGGTTGCCCTGCAAGTCGAGGTCGCGTTCGAGGTTGTAGAGGCGGGCGTTGCCGATGTTGACGCTGGGGGGTGTTAGTATGGAACAACAGATTCTTTAGAAGTGGAGGAGGATAGCCTCACCGGTCGAGGAAACTGAAGAGGTAGAGGAGCATCACGAGCGGGATGATATGCATGTCTAGTTTCCGGACGATCTTCTTCTCGGCGGCGGCGTCGACGGGATCGGGGTCACGGGCCGCCATGTCTGGGGAGCTTACGCCGGGACTGAGGCCGGCGCCGGCTTCGTCGAGCATTTCCTTCTTAGAGGCGTCCATGATGTTGGCGGCGCCGCTGACACGGCGGGATGCTGGAGTTGTGAGGTCTACAACACCGTCGTAATGAACCCCGAGTTGATTGAGATGGGCCGGATTATGATTGTTGTGCCTGAGAGAGAAGGGCAAGTGAGCACCGACGAGGCAAAGTCGGCCAGCTTCAATTGAAGGCTAACGCAGCTTGAAGATTTGCCAATTGAACACAACTCCCCCGAGACCCCTCTTCACGATCCTAGACGATCTTGAAGACGATGAGGCCGGGTAATATAAGTTGCTATTGAGATTGCGGGTGTAGCGTTTCGCAGGCGGGACGCACGACGCTAAGAGTTTTTTTTTCTCTCTCTCTCTCTCGTTCCGGGTACTCTCGCCACTCCGATTCCTGCGTCGGCGGGGCCGGGAAACGACAATGGCACGATGCTGGACAAGTACTCCGTAGTAGTTATGGGGTTGGCCTGGCCTGAAAAGCTTGTGGCTGGGGCCCCCAAAAACAAGACAAATTAAGACAGAAGACGCTTGTGTGAGTCAAGGAGAAGCTAACGAGCAGTCAAGGTGAAAGATCGAGGGTTGAGGCTGCAAGGAGTTGAGTTGATGCGACAAAGAGACGGGAAAATATGTCTTACTTAGGTAACGACATGTGGGAGAGACTCGCAGGGAACGGGAACACAACGGCCCTTCTCACCCCTCCCCCACGGCGGCGGGACCCTTTCTCGAGGGAGAATACAGAATCTGCAGATAAGAACCCCCCTCCAGAGTCTGGAAAGATTCGGGGATGCTAAGACTCAAGCTGCAGGGTGGTTGGACTTTGCACACTCGTTAACGTGCGGCCATTGCATCCAATTCGCTCGCGTCGTAGGAGATACCCGACATGGTACCGCCGCCCGGCGTGGGCGTCCGCGAGCTGTACACCCTCCGCAGGTTCCAGAGACGGCACTTATCTTTGTTTCTCAGGACCATGGAGCGGCCATGTTGCAGTTGTAGTCTTGGCTGACATCGGGACGAATCTTGGACAGTGTTATCGTCAGGGATGGTATCCCCGGAGCTGCAGCTGGCAGACATAAGATGCTGGGCGCTTCTGAAGCGTCTCGCTTGCTGATAAGAGTCGAGTTTGTAATCATCAAGGGTCCCATTCAGTCACAGATCAATCATCGGGGGCTGCGAAATGTAGAGGACGACCTTCAATGCTTGTTGGCCTCGTTCCGGTGACGCCATTGAGTTCGGGCAACGGGGCCAGCACATCAGAAGCTCGGAACCGCGGTTTCCAGGGTAGAGGCGGTATGGTAGCATCGCTAGCGATCCGTACCTCAGAGTTTTAATGACGGCGCCGGTGATCCTCGAAGGGTTGCAATGAAATCGGAGGTTTTAGACTGGCAGTTCGACAAGGCTTCCAAATGAAAAGGCTATTTAACAAGAGTCGGGGTGAACAAACGGTCCCTGCCGTTGCCCGAGCTCCATCGCCGAAGGTGGAACATAACTGTGCGTGGTAATGCCTCATCTTACACCCATACAGAAATTGCAACTTAACATTTCCTTCTCTACTACTGCCACTGCCGATCTCTCTCTCTCTCTCTCTCTCTCTCTCGTTTTGCGTTTCACTCAAGAAAGCAGTGCCGATACACAATGCGTCATGAGACATTGCAATCTTCCACAGCGTGCGCCTTGTCACCAACTGCAAGCAGCCCAGCAAACGCCGAATCCTTCGTCGAGGTACGTTCTGGCAACGGAGATGCTAGAAATGCGCAACAGCTTTTATTCATGGCGCCTCGGGGGCACCGTTTTGACGCCCGTACGGCCCCGGTGTGCAGCCAAGTCCGGCGCGCGCAACTTCTGACATTGCATGCAGACTTGTGCTGGTTTTCTCGGATTCGCCACATAACATCGCATGGTTGACCAACTTTTGCTGATTTCATTTCGTACACATTACGAAGATTATCTGCCGGAAGGACTATCTCGCCCAGGCAGTTGTGTTTTCTACCTCTTCTTACTGGCTATACGATGCCGGCCTGCCCGCTCATCCGCGGGACCTGAAGCTCCATGTAACGCTTTCTAGAAATGTCGAGGTAAATGATTCCTCCTTACTCCATACCTATGATCATAAGCGCAGTTTTCCACATCTTCTCCTTCCTCACTACACGCATGCGACAAAAAGAAATTATGGCATTACCGATACCTCTCAGTGGGCATCTCATACATGTCCGGGACCGGGCCCGAGTTATATGGCCTCCCCGCCGCCGGCGTGTGTTGCAACGGCTGCTGCGGCCTCGGCTCCGAGTCGCCTATCTCTACGACCTCGTCGCCGCCCATCTCGGCAGGCATGACCCTCGTTCCGCCGAACTCCTGCGCGCCGCCCGTCGGGGGCCTGCCGTACGACGCCGTCTGGTTCGAGAGCGGGCTGACGCTCTGCGATGGAGGCGAGAGTTGGTGCTTCGGCACCGGCTGCCGTCTCATGGCGCCCGCTCCGGCACCGCGGAATCCGGCGCCCGTCTCGGACATGCCCGTCGGCTCGTGCAGGGGCGAGGGACCGTTGGGGTCGTAGGCGCGCATGTCGTCGAGGTCGGAACGACTGGGGCGGTTCGCCTTGCGGCGCTTGTAGGCCCACCACCCGATGGCGAGGAGGGCAGCGAGACCGACGATGCCGACGCCCACGCCGATACCTGCCTGTGCGCCGGTGGACAGGCCGCCGGAACCGCCGCCGCCGCTCGTGTTCTGCGCGCCGCTGGACCCCGTGGGTGTGCTGATGATGCCACTAGTGGGGCCGGTGTCGACGGTGGTGGGCGCAGCGGTGTCGATGGAGGTGGAGGTGACCGTCAGGGTAGACTGGACGGTGATGGTCGTCTGAGCGTTGTTGAACTGGGTCGAGGTGAGGACGGAGGTGAAGACGGTGTTGGAGGTGGTGGTGAAGACGACGGTGCTGGTACGGGTGTCGAGGACGGTAGAGACTCCCGCGGCCGTGCCGGCGACGGTGACGACTACGGTGACGAGGGCACGCTTCTCGACGAGGGCGCGCCTGCGGTAGTCGTCCGCGGCTGGTGTGATCTGGGCCGGCGGGACGGGGGCGTCGAGGGGGAGGACCTCGAGGCTTCGCTTGGCAAGGACGGTCGAGGTGACGTAGTTGGTGACCGTGGCGGTCGCGACGTCGCTGCTGGTCACGGTCGTGGTCTGGAAGCTCGTCGACGTGACGAGGATGGTGGTGGTGATGGTGCGAAGGACGACGGTGGTCGCGGTCGTCGTGCGGCCGCCGCCCCCGTCGCCAACCGTCGTGGTTATCGTGACGGTGGTGGTGGCCTCCTGCTCGGATGCCGTGCTCGCTGTCGCCGGCGTCGTCGATTCTCCTGTCGGAGTCGGGGTCGGGGTCGGGGTCGGGGTTGGTGTGACGCCGGTGCCCCCCTGCCGCGGGCGGAGGACAGGCATGGGCCTGCTATCATTGTTGGCGATGGGGGTGGCTGTTGTGAGGGTAGCGATGGCGCTCCAGAGCAGGGCCGTGAGGCCGGCCGATCCGAGGCGCATTGTCGGCGATGAGGTCGCACCCTACAAGCTACGAAACGTTGGAAACCAGGACGGCGGCGGTATTAGATGTGCCCACGATGATGATGCTGGGGAGGCGAGGCTGCGGGTGTACGGGGAGAAGGGGGATTCGGTGTAAACCTTCTGGTCTGGTGGGAGGTGGGAAGAGACCGGGGTATTGAGGGAATTTGAAGGATGCAGCCCGGGTGTTATGAGCCGAGAACTGAGAATGTGCGAGTGATTTGCGTATTGTGCCACCGCGGCGAAACACAACGGAACGGATTGGGAGCTCGCACAGTCGCAAAATTGGGCAACGGTACGAGCAGAGACGTCGATCACTGCACAAGAGTAAGGGCAGAGAGAGAAAGGAGGGAGGGGAAGACGGAAAGGATAACGGTAGGTAAGAGAGAGGAGGAGGAGGAGGAGGCTGGCCAGGTTAATTACGAGAAACGAGGAAAGGAGGGCTAGCTGGGCTTGGAGGTGGATGGAGAGGGTGCAGGAAGATGGGCATCAGACTGGATCGATGGATACGGATCGGATTGGATTGGCATTGCAGATCCGTTGATGTTACTGCTACCGGGTGCTTGTCTGCCTGTCTATCCTGTCTCCCTCTCGAATCCATGACCACGACCGCACGGCACGGCCATGATGACCATGCAAAGATTGCAAGGTGTAGTAAGTAGATGCACCAATCTGCATACAACAAGACACCATGCAGAATCGGTCGAGTCTAGCGTCCCAACCGACGGGTGCTAAGAGGAAAGCCACTCGTAATAGCATGCCCAGTTCGTTCGAGGTGGCGCGGCAACTGCTTTTTTTTTTTTTCCCTCTCTATCTTTTCCTTTTCTGTAATGGACCCTCGCTCACATGGCGTGGATGGATGGATATTCCCCCTCCTCTCGGCTCGACCGGTGAACTTCAGCTCCGTGTCTAGGGAGCTTTTGGCTCCAGTTCTTTTCTCTTGCTGCCTATTCATACAGGGTATGTCCACAGACGAAGACTGGGGGGACGATGTCGACAGGTACTAGTATAGATAGGGAATACCTAGAGGAATACGGAGTAATGGAACTAGTGTGGCGTACCAAAAGAGTGGACAGGAGGGGGGCCGTCAAGCAATTAGTGTAAACGCCCTTGTCTAGAGGCAGACGGCCGAATCCAACTTACCCTGGGAACACACGCGCAAAACCAACGAGCGTTACCCAAAAGAACGAAAAAAAGAGAGGGAGAAACCCATGCTTAATCGAGACTTGGGAAACACACAAGGGTACAATTGCAGGGGCAAAAGCACCAAAAGGGGACTGACATGGCACATGGCGGTAGAGCGTTAACAGGGAGACCCGGCTGTCCGATGCAAATCCATTCATTCCATGGCAGCCAGTGACAACTCTGACAGTGAACATTGACGGGGGGGCCCCTCCACGCCATCCGAACGTTGCCCTGCTTTAGTGGGATGATGTGCGCCGCGTCCTGGGTCTCGTGCCGATGATTTGCTTTGCTGGCGGAGCCGGGGAGACAGCTGGCACCCCTCCAGCACCAATTGACAGTTGACAACGGCAAATGATGCCGGGCAGGCGGTGGCTGGTTTCTCGCATCATGGCATGGTTCGTCTGCCTACCTATTGATTCGGGGTGGCTGGCTTTTCTTCCAGATATGCCCTTGGACCCTTGAACCTGGGGATGAGAGCATGGACCGGAGGCGCGGTGCGCGGAACCCCTCTTGAGCAAAAGTTCGGGTGAAGACTGGAAGGATATGTAGCAAGCCGGCACGCTGGAAACAACTGCCCGATGAGGCCGATGAGTGTGGAATTCCATCAGACACGCGGGATGACGGTGTATCAGGAGGCAAACACGACGAGGAGAAACGGACGGCCCGTCCACCCCGGGGAGAAAGGGTCTTGTGACCGGACTGGCTGGCGAATTTCCCTCCCCAGTCGACTCCTATCGCCTGGGTCCCCCCCCTTTTCTTTCCCGTCGCGTGGGTGAGTGAGAAAAGCGTGGACAGCATACGACGGCTGAGTAACCAAGATGTGCCATGGCCGCCTCCGGAGAAGGAAGCATCGTCTAGCTGCGGTGGCGGGGAGGCCTCGTCGATTATGCGTAAGCTACGATTCGAGGCCATCGTCGCGAACGAGGAACTTTTCGATGATAAGACGTACTAGCCTCCAGCGTCCTCGCTTGACATTCGGTCCGGGCTGGGGCAAGACAAGTGATCCTTGCCCCGGCCTGGCAAGGCGCCACGCCCATCCAGCACCCGGCATAACGTCTGCCCCATCGAGTAGGACGCCTCGAAATCGTAAGCCTGCCTGTAGCGCCTAAGCTTCGGCACGCCTTCCGTTGTGCGAGGCCTTCCCCAGCCTCTCTCTCTCTCCCTCTCTCTAGTCTCCGTGGTGGTGGACAGATAGCACCGGAAACGTGCGCGTTTGGGCTGCCACCGTCCCGCGCCAGCTTGACACGCGCCGCACGGTTCCGAGGGCGGCGCCAGAGGAAAATAGAAACAAACATGATGTGCGAGAGAAGGGTGGCCGTGCTTTACGCCCCCATTCTCGGGTTGTTCGATTGACGCCGCCGTCATGCGATCGGCGGGTGGGCATGACTGATACCACTTTTCGCGCAATCACGCACACACACACACACACACACACACACGCACACATACCTGCAAGAGGAAGCGAAGCGATGGGAATACGAGCTGCACGTCTGCAGAGCCCGTTGATTAAGGGGGCCTGGGCAGTTATGCTTGATGCACGAACAGCCCAGAGGGCTCGATGGGTAGATCGCTCTTCTGACGGCGTCGTGTTAGAAAGCAAGTGACTGGGGGGGGGGGGGGGGGGGGGGGGGGCAAGGGTTTCGCGAGCTTCCGAGTGCCCTACTTTCTCATCCTCTATCGGCCGGAACGAGACAAGCAATCCGCTCGACACTCAATGTTATACATGCCTTTCTTTCTGGGAACCCCAAGCGCATTCAGCCGCACCGCACGTGAAGATTACAAAAAGCTCGCCGGTACCCTCGGACGCCTTGCCCATAATGCTCGGAGATTGCCCAGAGACACAGCGTCCGCCTGTCGGTGTGTTTGGTGAGTAATCGAGTTGAGCCACACCATCAGGGACGCCGCCCACGCCGGGAGCTCGTCCCCCAGCGTCTGTGCTCCAGTGGCTATAAACCCACCAGAAGATGTGGCTGCTTCCGTTTCTTTCTTGTTATTTCGACGTAGCCTGAGTCCGAGATACGTCTTGGAGTGGGATACGTGGCGGGTAATATCGTCTTTGCTACCGCGGTTCGCCGAATGACGAGACTCAATGGGAGTGTCAACATGTCCACTAGAGCCCCGGCCAGCCAGAAGCTTTCCCCATCTGAGTGCATAACAACGTGCATCACGAGCTTTGTGCTTACTTGGAATTGAAATCAACAAGCGAGCATCGCATCGTATCCAAGGCACATCGTTCATGGAGAAACACTGACTAAAGTGTTATTCCATTTCCATACATTGAAGCTTTCGAATGTAATCCAGGAAACTCCGTGGGATCCCAGTTAAAGTGACCAAGAGAAAGCGGCGTAGCTGATATTGTATCGCAAGACCGTCAGAGATTTCTGCTTGGAAACTTGACTTACAGCCAGATAAACTTTGGCCGATTATTCGGCGGTAGTGTTCCTCAATAACGTCGACGAGGTGGAGTAAACTAGCTGGTAGAGGCCAAGAACTATTGAGAAACACCATGAGGTATGCTTGCAGTGAACGCCCCTCTTGGTGCGGGTAACTCTATTATGTCTCCTTAAACTGCCATAGTGTTATATTTATAGTCAAAGAGTATTAGACTTGCAGCACTGTAGCCACCTATTTACACAAACATTGGGACTGACCCACCTGGCTGGAAGGGCAACAGGCGTTGACCTGGGCAAGAACCCCAGAGTAGCGGCTCACAGCATCGAGGCATAGGTCACACAATATAGAGACTCTGTGTCTTGTAGCATGGCAATAATGCCCAATCACTAGTTACTGATGAACTGTCGACCATGGCAGTCATCAGCTAGCAATGGGCATCAAGTGCAGAAGCAATAAGCGCAATAGTAAGTTAGATAAGTGAGGGAAACCGCTGTTGTACATTTTCTGCGAAATAGCACAGACATGAATGCTGTTCCCAAGGTGTGTGTATTGATCAGGTCACTATAAATATCGTTCATGAAAACGAATTTTGGCAGTTATGGAACTGCCAGGAATAGCTTCACATCCACGAATGTTGCTTCAGGTTCGTCCAACAGCGACGTCGTCCATTAGGAACCATCCCTGTTCTATAACAGCTTAGGTAAAGAGCCGTTTTGTTCAAAAGATGTATGTACCCGCGACTGATTTTTCTGCAATCGCTTTGATGTCATACATAGCACTTATGTGCCCAAGCCGGAAGGCCGGCTCCTGGAATATCGCAATTGGCTCCTCGGAGATATGTCGCGCTGAAAAGGGCTCTGGGAGATGGTACATTGATAGACCAGAGAGCTCTGGAGACATTCAATGCTATGAGAACATTGAGATCGATGACTCTGGGGTTGTCTTGTTGCTAATATGTCGTACTGGCCTCACGCACCTGCATATAATTAGCTGAACCGCCTCTATAGAAAATACGCCTTAATAATTTGGATATCCATAATATCCATACTAAAATCCAGTCCATAACCGTAATATCCAGACTCACATCTAAAAAATATCCATTTGGATTTAACCATTTAACCATGGTTAATACTCGCTTAAAAAATCCATAAACCATATACCCATTAACCATATGGATTTCTCCATAATATCCATGGATATTATGGAGGGGAAACCATATGGATATCCATGGATATTTTTAACCCTATTGATCTTCAAAAGGGTTTCAACTTCATCCACTCGTGATTACACCTCAAGCACAAGCTCATATCATTGATATAGGCAACATAACGAGCTTTTAACCGGTTCGTTTGGCCACAGAAGAAGAAGAAAAGAAAAACAAGTTGAAGGCTGTGACGGGAGGATTCAAAGCATATAACAAGCCTCGCCTGCATCTGTTGGCAACAGGCAGATTGCACAAAACTCCACCCCCGTATCCTGTAATAGTCCCAAACGGGATCTGGAATGGGTAGTTGCTAAAGGTGATTACTTGATCCACGAAATTGATGTCTCTTCTGCTGACCATCATTTCGAAGTCGATATTTTTGCTCGTTGTGCCTCTCGAAGTTGTAGTACGATTAGCAGTGCGTGTGAGTGATCTGGTCTCGACTGAGCCCGGAGGGGTTGGTCGGCATGGCTGTTGTCTTAGCCCACAAGACAGCGAGAGCAGTCCTTTTTGTTTTGAACCTCATTGACATCGTCAATATTTAACGACCCATAGTCCAAGATCTTGGGTTAACAGTATCTCAAGTAATGTAGAACCCTGAATCTTCAGCCTGTATGTCTAGGTGCGTAGTCTCGGCGGGGAGAGTGCCGACGGAAAAAAGCGTACTAAGACATGTTTTTTGAACCAGGTTTGTCGATCTTGCCAGTGTGACAGGCCTCACCGGTGGGTGCTACGACAAGCCTGATCTCATTATAGACCTTGCCCCTTGGATCAGCTTTCAACTCGAGGGGTGCCGAGGGCCTGGGTCTTACGGCAATATCGAGGGGTAATGTTGGGAAGCCGAGACGGTGAATGATTTATCCAGACGTAAAGAGCTAGTCGCAAACTTCAAGAAACTGCTGATTTTTCAGTTACGTTCTTTCCATGCTTCGCTGAACCCCAACGATTATCATCGGCTGCCCCGTACAGCTCCAGTCAGCTACACACCATGGTCGTCAACCACTCTTCCGGCGTCGGCAATAATATATCGGCCCAGTTCATGGAAAGAGAGACTAACTGGGTCAGCTATGCCGACATCGCGAACTATGACACAAAGTCCACACCATCCAGAGATGGACAAGGCCAACGGAATCGGAGTACATGTCAACATCGACCCAGATGAAATTTCACCTATGAAGAATTCCGACGCTTATATCGTTGGGAGTGATTGGTGGGCTAGAATAGACCAACCAGATGCTAACAGAAACCAGCCCATTCTATGACCAATGTAGTTGTTCAATGTTTTGGACCAAAAAGCCATCGTCAAAGCCAGAATATATGTGCTAGAGGGCGTTGACTATCTGGCAGGAACTTGGCATGACGATGGCTATCCATTTTCTCTTGTAATGTAACCCTAATCTATTCATGTTGAGGGCCCCCTGAATGTCCAACGCATCGCGCATACGTATTAGTAGCCAGCTATCCCCCATCGTGCCAACGTCTCCGCAGAGTGCGACCACCTCATGGCATGACTGATAAACGCTTTTACTTGTTTGGAATCCTTTCACCTCGCAGCACACGGCTTCCAGACATTGACATCCCCGTACGCTGATGTCATCATTTCCTTGGACTGTGATGTTGAGTGATTCAGTCCACGCTTTTCTTGAGCGAGTCATCGTTAACCAGCGAGGTAGTCGAGCGGAGCCCTGTGGCTCGTGGCCTGCTTAACGAGTATTAGTTGCCATCAAACGAGCGGCTCTGTGGTTTGCAACATATATCATGACTTGGCCATGAACCCTCACCTGGAGCACGACACAGGCCCTCAGCTCCTCCACAAGTAAGCTTCCATGTTGCTCTTTGTTTACTCTTCACTTCCCCATCAGGGAGCCAAGGTTTCTTCCGGTATAAGAACACTCAACATGTTTGCGTGCTGAGGCTGCCCGTGAAGTTCCAGGCAGTTTTGGACTTGTGGACTTACCATCCCAGAATGGGTCAGATTGACGTGCAGGAATTCGTATCCGCCGGCCACAGAAGAGTCTAGGAGCATCAGCACCAGGCCGGGGTCTCGCCTGGTGGTTGGTGGTGTACAGCTGGCCAGGGATGGGATCGCGGCAAGTTTTCTGTCGAGCCAATGCAGGACACGCCCGATAGGTGCCTCCTCATCGTTTTCAAAGTTTGTGCCGGCGATTGCCCTGACCCTCCTGTAGCACTTGAATGTGACGTGGACGGGCTCTGATTTTCGTGTCCCACATGTTAGAGTTATGTGATATATGACGGAGGTTGACGAGGGGTTTCCGGCTCATACGGGTTCTCTACTCGCCAGTTGGGAGACGGATAGAGTCGTGACGCTAAAGCACGCTCATTGCCCAATCATCTCGTTCGGGTGATGAGTATCGGGGCTGCAGGCAGAAGCCGGTTATTTGGTTTGGTACGTGATTCCATGCTCCTCTGTGCAACTTCTCCGGATTCCTTCTGTCCAGCCAGCATATCGACGTCGTCCCTGAAGCGAGTCATCATCTTGAACACAAGGCCGATCATTAGGATAGTCAGTCTACTGGTTATGTTCATCGACATTCTGACTATCTCCAGGATGCCGATGAGGTTTTTTGTAACCTTCGCCTCGCTCTCATAAGGACTGCCGCGATATAGCTCTTTGCCCCCCCCCCCCCCCAACGCGAGAAAAAAGACTCTTGCCACCGCCAGTCCTTAGGAACTTTCAAGCACGTCCCACACCAGGTTCTCGTGCACGACGTGCGCGCCGACGCTCAGCGGCGCCCCGGTCTTCAGGAGCGCCTCGCAGGGCAGCTCTCGCGCGCCGATCTGCGCCGTCCGCTTCCACCCCTCCTCGCCCTTCCACTCCCAGCGCTGCGCCGCGACATCATCCTCCCCGACCCGCGAGATGCCCTGGCAGAACCGGCCCAGCCAGACGACCAGCCCCCGCGATCTGGTCGGCTCATCCTCGAATCTGAGGACGATGCACTCGACGCCTTTGCCCGCCTCCTCTTTCTTCTCCTCGCCGCCGCCGCCGCCGCCGCCGCCGCCAGCAGCAGCCGCGACGGGGACGGGGACGGGGTCAATGTCCCGCCAGAGCTCCTCGTAGTCCGTCTCCGCCCCGGTGGCCGGGTTCACCATCCGCCCCTTCTCGAGGGTCAGCCCGCCGGGCTGCTCGTACATGTCGCCCTCGTCCGCGGCGTTCTCGGGCTCCGTGGTGCGCGAGTCGATCCAGTGCTCCCAGCGCGAGTGCCGGACCTGGACGCCGTCGCCGCCGTCGCGCATGGACGAGGACGAGGTCCCCGCGATGCCCCACTCCAGACGCTCGATGCCGTGCGTCGCTGACGATTGCGTCAGCCTTGGGGCCGGCGGTGGTTTGAGTTGAGGGTGGTCCTCCCCTACTCCCCCCCCGGTCGCGTGATTCCCAGCTTACTCATCCCCTTTTCCCCGGGGAGAGGAGGACTCACCTGGCGCGCCATCGGCCGTCGGCGCCGACTTGAGTATGCGGAGATCGACGAAGCGGCGTTGCGGGGACGTGAGCACGATGGTGGACGTCGGCTCGCTCGCCTCGTCGGGGATCCAGCGGATATGTTCGCGGAATGAGATGCTGCCCATGGTGAGCGAGGGTCGCAGCAAGTCTCTCGGAGTGCGGAGAGCGGCTCTGGGGATAAGATTGCGAAACAGTGTGTGTGTGTGCGTGTGTGCGTGTGTATGTGTTCCTGAGGTGTAACTTGCGCGCGCCGGTCGCGGGCGTTGATGTCCCGCAAGACAATCAACCCCACTTCCAACCGACCACTTACCGTCACAGCCGCGGATCGGACCCGGGCCACCACGTGTATGCGCCGCCATCAACGCCCATCCGAACGCGTCTATTACTCTACTTATGCATTGCTTCTCTCCCCGTGTGAGATCTATAGTCTATGGCCCGATTCTTATGTAAAAGTCTGTATGTTAACACCGTCTATCCCGCAACCCACCCGCTCCATCCAATGACCAACCTTACCCAGTCATCATCGCCGTCTAGCTAGTCTTGCAGACACACATGCAAACTTGCCAATCTCACACAGCGTTCTCCAGCCTCCGCACGGCCTCAATGAGCCCCTGGACCTTGCGCTCGCACGTGATCCTGGTCTCCTCCTGCGCCTCGTACGTCTCCCGGAGCCGGTCGACCATAAAAGGCTTGAGCGGCGCCCGCTTGGCCGCCTTGTAGTCGTAGACGACGATGTCCTCGAAGCAGCGCGCCGAGGGACGGCGGTGGGCGTGGGAGATGAGGAGAGCCTCGAGGAAGATGTAGTCGGCCCCGTACGTCGGCTTGGAGACGAGCTTGTGCAGGACCGTGACGTGATCCGGGTAGGCCATCGGCTTGGGGGGGGGGGGCGCGGTCAGCGTCTCGGTCTTGCGGTGAGGTGAGGTAAGTGTAGACGATGAGAGGTCTCGGGAAGTGATGGGAGACCATCGGGTGTTGTTATAAAGTGCAGAGAGAGAGAGAGAGAGAGAGCACTCACAAACTTATAGTCCGTCTTCATGCTCCTCATGATGAGCCCGACGTCGCGCGGCGACAGGAAGGCGTTCCAGTCGTCGGCGTGCTCGGGGTCGATGGTCGTGGCGAAGTTGCGCAACCAGTTGAACCGCGCCGACTCGGCGTACTTGTTGTAGACGACGTTGTTCACGTGACCTGCGACTGTGAGCTGCTGTTCGTGTCTCGGTCAAGCTGAACGGTGCGCCGTACCCTGAGCGTCGTGTTAGTGAGCGGTTCTCGCGGGACTCATAGCAGACATGTCCATCCGGTTCGGTCATTCAAGTCGCGAGGACCCGAGGGGCTCAACTCACCATTGCGTCCTGGAAACCCGAAAAAAAAAGTCAGCAAATCTAGTCTCTCCCAACTCTCACCCGGCGCTCTCATCTCAAATCTCATGGAAGTTCTCATGAGAGTCTTGCATGGCACACATGAAAAAAAAAAAAAACCGAACCTGATCTCCCCAGGTCACAGTGTGCCTGTCCAGACCCCTCCATCCGGGGCCCGTGAGGAACCCCTCCCGCCCGGCGAACAGCTCCAGCCACTGGGCGTCGACGGCCCGCCGCACCGCCTCGAGCTCCTCGGCCTGGCGACCCTGGAGGCCGCGGCCGGCGCACCGCGTGATGCGCGTCTGCAGGTCGGACAGCCAGCGCGGGCCAAGCGCGGCGACGGCGGTGGTGTCGTTTGCGCCAGCGTGTGCGCCGGCGTGGGCAGGGGCCGGAGACGGGGCGGCGAGACACGGCGCCGAGGTGGCGAGCGAGCGGCGCTGGGGGAGCCGTGCAGGGGCGGCGCGGGCCAGACGGGCGCCGAGGGCGAATGTGCTGCGCATCGTTGCTTTCTTTCTTTCGTTCCTTCTTTTATTCTTTCCTTCTTTTATTCTTCTCAAAACAACCTTGTGACTCTGTGCGTGGCGGAGGATATCTTCGGCGTCTGCTTCACAACGCGCGCAAATTTCAACAGAACGGACACATAAGGAGCGGTCGGTCGCCAGAAGTCGGCGGGTGAAGAATTTGATAAGGGGCGGGTTCCGTCGGCCAGCCGCCCTCGTCCAAACCCCCCCACACCCGGGAGCAAGGACTCGAGAACCCTTGAATTTGGTTTATTTGAAGGCTCATGAGTGGTGAGTGGTGGTGGCCCCCCTCCCCATGAAGAGGGTCTCTGGCCGTTTTTGGAGGTTTGCGCCCCGTCTTATCTTTTTTTTCCTGCGTCATCGTGTGGTGCCGTTGGTTCGGTTCGGTAGTTGGCCGGGGTTTTTTGTTCTTTTGCTGGGCTGGGTATAAAGTACCGTAGGTAAGCATGTGTGTGCTATGCAGGTATGTGTATGTAGGTACCTATCTTTGGGTAATGACAAGGCGTGGGGGTTCCGTCTACGATGCGCGGTGCCTGGTGAGCTTGCTGTATAGGTATGGGAAGCAAGCTGACGGAGTGTAGTTAGTATTTAGTCAATTCTGCGCGCTACTGGATGCTTCCAATCGTAAGAGTCTGTCGTGCAGGATCATTTAGACAAGTCACTGGTCGGAGGCATGCTGAGGAGGTACCTTGGTGTACGTACCGAGCGCACCAGGATCGGCTACATGTGATGATCATTTATAGGTCGAAATCATACCATCCCCCTCATACCAAGCAAGGCTTAGCCTTGAATCTCCCCTTGGTGTAGTTGGTTCATCACGTTCGACTGTAATGGTTACATTGTCATCGAAAGGTCTCTAGTTCGATTCTGGAAGGGGAGAACTTATTTCTTTTTGTATTTTCTCATTTTCCATTTTGTATCTGTCTATCACCTTCATACGCCGTGCACCGCAAACAAACCCTTGCTATTGCTGCCATCATACCTTTTCTCCATTTGCAGACCGCATGCAACCTCATCGGCGACAATTGCAGCGCTGCTGCCACGAGAGGCTCAGTTTGTTACATGGGGCGGTTCAACCTTAACACACACACAATACGGGCATTTCCTCCCTACTTCGTTGGTGAAAATGCCAACGACATACTATAGTAGGCAGCTAGACGTAGGTTTTTAAAAACACACCCCCTTCTCCGTCATGCGCTTAGCACGAGTCTTCAGCGCGAGTCTTCAGCGCGTCGAGAGCGAGGGAGGGGTCCTTGGTCGCCTGCGCCACACCCGCTGAACTGAGCCACCTCGGCGAAGGAAGTAAAGAATAAAAAAAAAAAAAAGTCCCGTTCCAGGTATGCCCTGCCCCGGCAGAGACCCTCCCTCCCGACCTGCGAGCGAGTGCGCGTCCACACACACGAGGCGGGGGAGGGGGGTAGGTGGAGGGACCAGGCAGGAGCTCCGAGCTGCAACGGGAGCGGTGGTCATAGCTTCTTCTTCTTCCTTTCTTTCCTTCCTTTCAAACCGGGTTCGCTACCTTCTTTCTGCCCCACCTTCCAGATCAGGGAGTGGGGACCACAATTCTTGACGACGACTACTACCACCATCCCCCCCCAAACTGCAGCCGCGACGCAGGTCCAGCGCACACGACCAGACGCCGGACTGCACGCGTCGCGCCCCCCTCCGATGCATGCTTCTACCATCAATAGGACACCAGAGAGCTTTCCTCAAGGGTATCAGTAAAATACAGCATCTTTTCCATTCGTCATACTTATCTAGACAGTAATTTCTGGAGTTTCCCTGCCCGTGTCGTGTGAGGTTGGCCCTGGGTGTGTTTCGCTGCGAAAAGGGGGCTCGGGCACACGCGTCGCCAGGTCAAAACAAAGCACAGCCCTGACATGAGCTGCTCGACACACCACGCTGACGACCAGATATCCCGAGCCTTTGATATTCACCTGTCCTGATTGATGATGCTGTTTATGATACATCTCTACAAAATCCCATATCTGGGGAGTGGCCGAGTTGCCCGCAGCATCGCATACGTGGCCTTGATTTGGACCTCGCTGTTCTCCGTTGGCCTGGGTCTACAATGTGTGTGTCTAGCCATGCTACAGTCCAGGAGCACCACGGCTACAGAAACAATGCCTCTGGTATGACTTTTGTCTTCGCCGGATAAATGCTCCCCTCAGTAAGAGGGAAACACTACGCAGCTGACTGCGATGCTTAGAAGTGCCTATCAGTCATCGAGTTGCTGCGCATGGGAGACCGGCACCACGTGACATGCAGCCTTTCCTCGTTTACAGTTGCAGCGCTTCCAGTAAGGCCGGGTCGGAGTTTTGCCATGAGAGTTATTTCTGATACCTCGAAATCCAACAAATCCATCATCCCAATCGTGACGGACATTTCTTTCGTCGAGCTAAAGTCTGTTTCAGGCTGTTGGCGACGTGTCCGTAGGCACGAGTCGATAGGCGGCGACCGGCATACACGTGTTCTCCTCCACCTTGGGCAGACATGCGTCATACTTGAAGTCGCAGCCACGCCGCAAACAGGCTCATGATGGACCGAGAAAAAAAAAGTGAGCAATATGGATCGAGAGTCATCAAAAACTCGATGCACGTGTTTTTGTGATCGGGAACGCGCCGGAAGTGGTGGCAGTCGTTCCTCTGCGATGACACTGGTCAAATGTGAATAGCTTCCATCGCGACACATCTCCGGGAAACTCCCATCGACGCCGCCGGCATGATATGGGCATCAAACCGGTCTCAAAAAATCGTCATTCGATTGGGATCATGACTACGAGATGGCAAGAGAGCTGACGGCAGAGGCGGAGCAACGGCGTGGTCGTGGGCACGTGGAAAAGACGATGCACTGGTTTTCACCGGTCGCGTGACGCGATCGCCATGGGGCAAGGGGCGATACTCGGTGTAAGTCAAATCGGGCAGGGAAAACGGGAGAAATCCAACAAAAATACCCCCGACCAGATCGTCGACTTAGACGATGGAATCGGGTGTTTTCCAGATGCAGCGAGGGGTGTTGGTGGCGATTGAGATGGGGGTGGTGCAAGATGTGAGGATAGCTTCAATTCGGACCAAGTCGCGACCGAGTTCCCACAGACGGGGTCGGCGCCCCGATGCGCAGTACGCGATATCCGGGCCGCATCGCGCGACAAACACAAGAAAAACCGCATGATACGATGGGGGAAACCCCGAGCAACAGAACCTGGGAACTGGGCCGAGATGAAACCGGAAGTGCGAGGGGAGAAGCCGGATGCGACTGGTGGCAATGGTGCGGGCGAGATGAGCGACGATGGGCAAAAACGTGCAACTCGACGGGCGAAAGGCGCAGAGAGGCGAGGCAAGTTGGGGCCGGGTCGGAGGAAAGTGGATCGGCGTGTGCAGAGCTCGAAAACGTGGCACTTGCGAAGACCGAGTCATTCAATCGTAATGGAGGGTAAGCAAACGGGATCGAGAGGGAAATGGAGAGAAGAGGAAGAGGAGAGGGACGAGGAGACGAGAGGGTGGTTGAGGTGGGCGATGAGAATGAGTTTGGTGGGATGGGCAACGTGTGCCGGCCGCATCAGAGCAGGAACCAAAACCAAACACTACGTAGGTGGGAAGGAGGGGACCACGGCGACGGCGATGGGCTCCTGCTCAACTTCCTACACCTCCCCTCAGGTACTACGTAGATAGGTAGGTAGGTAGGTAGGTACCTCCTACCTCAAAAGTAGGTAGCCAAGGTAGGTGCCGACAGGATTAAATTCTGGCCAATCAGAAAAATCGGACGATAGAGAAAGGGCCCGAGATTAAGAGGGGGGGGGAAACTGCGACCGAGAGAAATATAGGTAGACTGGGGGTACAAGTTGCACGTATCTTTGTTTTGGACGATGGCAAACATGGCAGTTGCGATGGGAAAATGGGAAAGAGACGATGACCGGGGGGCGGCGGGACACTGGGAAGGGACGGGGGGAGGAAGAGGAGAAAGGAGAGAGATCAGTGGGCAGTGGGTACGGAAAGAAAGGAAGGAAGGGCCCAGGAAGCACTGGCATGGCATAGCAGTGCGCGTGCCTGCCTGCTCTGACGGGATGGATGGATGGATGGATGGATGGATGAATGCACTGATGGTGGTGATCTTGGGTTGATCTTAGTGTAAGAACCTAGGCGGAAGGCGAAAGGCGCGAGAGATCTGGCCTTGCTAGGGTTTCGTTGTTTTTGTTTGCCTTTGGTTGGTGGGCGGGCTCAGGGGACCGCCAACAGTGTACGAAGTAATCTATCTACTCTGTACTCCGTACTCTGGGTACTATTCGTGCAGCAGAGCACTTGCCAGGAGTCCCAGAAAAGACAATAGTGGGCTTTCTGGGGTCATCTCACCCGTTCCCATGAACTACAGAGTACCTACTACGGTAGGTAAAACTACTGAGGTAGCACAGCCAGTGGAAAGCCCGCAACGGCGACACAGAGTAAGAGTAGGGCACCAGAACAACATACCCCAGCACGGCCAAGGCAAGATGACTGGTCCGCGGTGGGGGGAAGCTCTGGAGTCTGGTCAAGGTTACAGCGTGGGACACCAGGTGAGGTGTTCGAACCGCTTGCAGGGGGCGATAAGGGGACCGGCCCCGGTAGTCCAGGGTGTGACAGCAGACCGACTCCAGAGACGACGGAAGCTTCAGCAGCTTCATGCATAGATGGCCATTGCTATTGCTCGGGGCGCGGGCGGGAGAGCGGCTGCCGGAGGGGAGAGAGGGTGTGGATGTGATGAGATGGAGAGAGAGAGAAAAAAGAGTCTAGTCTAACGGGGAAGCTCAGCTGTTCTGTGAGGGGGATCTGCTGTTTGCTGGCGACTGGCTTCCTGAGATGATCGGGGGGGTACGATTTGGTTGCCACATGACTGATGAGTTGTCGACCGCGAACGACAGACAGCTATAGGTAGGCAGGCAATCACATTCGCGTGCCCTCTAAATCTAGATAAATGTACGGAAGACACTCGGAGACAATCAGGGGGGATATGAATGGGCATCATAAAAGGGACTCGGCCAACCAGCGAGGGCGGTCGTCCAACAGGAAAACGGCGGCCGTGCTGGATCTGGCACTGAGCGCGATTGATGGCTGGTTTCTTGGGAGACAACCGCGCAGACTAGACGTCTAAAATAGAGACGCACGTTTGTTCGTCTCATCGGCTCCAGCGCTAGTCAACAATGTAGGTTAAGGCAAGTGAAGAATGGACAAATAAGATGTGAATGCCGAGAGGAGGCAGAGCAAGTCAACATGATGTGTGTGTGAAGGGGAGGGCAAAGCGAGAACGAAGGGGAGATGAGGTAGGTCAGTTGGGGCCAGGTCGAGTCGAGAAGTTTAGGTAGGTAGGTAAGGTAGGTAGGTAGTGAGAAGGAGGGGGGGGGGGACGTCGAGCCAGCGGAAGCACGGAAGCTGGGGCTCTGCCTGCCGCCAGTCAGTCTTGCCCTGACTGCTTGTCCCGTCTACTCCCTCCTGGCTTGCCATGCACCTGTTGCATCTGCCTGCGTCTGCCATCTTAGTTTTTATCTACCTAACTAGGTAACTAAGGTAGGTCGGCCACCTTAGCTACCCGGCATGACGAGATCTTGCTAGACCCAACGGGAATCGGCACAAAAAAGACATCTAAAACCCTTCTGGACCATCATGGTCATGCTCCGACTGGTGTGGGAAAGATTGGGAAAATGGGGAAAGAGAGAGATGGGGGGGGAAAGGAAGGTGCGACGCGTGTGTGTTGGGAGCGGGAAGGAGGTAGTAGGCAGTAAGGTGGAAGGAAGCTAGGTAGGTCGGAGAGGAAGGAGTGGAGAGGGGGAGGGGAGAGGACCCCAGAGGCGGCGCGCCCGTCCTCGTGGTTCACTCACTGTGCAGCGCCCATCACCTCCCTCCCCCATCCCCCCCCCCCCCAAATGGCACCGGCACCTGGACAGCAGCACCCGAGTGTCAAAAAAAAGAGGGAAAAAAAGAAAAAGGCGGCAGACACAACAACCCCCCGGGACCAAGGGCCAGAAAGTTACTGATTGCGCACCACGCCCAACGGCCCCCGCTCATTTATAAAAACATGCCCCGTCCCCTACACGCACCCGCTCCCACCCCCTTCTCGTTCCGGATCCCTTCTTCTCTCGTCTCTCTCAACAACCAACAACGCGTCGCCAATCTATTTATTCAACTCGTCTCTCCATCGACCTCAATCGCGCTTTCGATTGTATCCGCTTAAGTGCACAACTTTCCAACACATAACCCCGTCCCACCCAACCCAAAACAACACAATGCCTCCCAAGAAGACTGAGGGCGCTGCCGCCGCTCCTGCTACCAAGACCAAGTCCACACACGCCAGCTACCAGGTTTGTACCCCCGAGGCCCTGGGTTTTTTTGCATGCCGTGTTCTTTTTACTAACGACCTGCAGGACATGATTACTGACGCCATTGTCGCTGTATGTTTTTGCCGCTTCTCTGTCTGGCGCAAAGAGTGGCGCGACTCGAGGGCCCCACGGGTCACCTGCCCGGCGACGTCTTAGTGCGCACCGCCTACCGCTTCTGCACCCGTCGGCACCCTCGATCGCGCACATTGCCCTCTATCGCCTATTGCCCTCGACGGCTCTCTTACTGACGCGTCTCCCTTCACAGCTCAAGGACCGCAATGGATCTTCCCGCCAGTCCCTGAAGAAGTACGTCAAGGCCAACAACCAGATCAACACCGTCACCGACAACATGTTCGACTCCTTGTTCAACAAGGCCCTCCGCACTGGTGTTGACAAGGGTGTCTTCGAGCAGCCCAAGGGTAAGCCACATCCCCGTCTGGTCCTCTCATTCATGCCTCTGACAATGCTGTAGGCCCCTCTGGTGGCACCAAGCTGGCTAAGAAGGCCCCTAAGCCTGCTGAGAAGAAGGAGAAGAAGCCTGTCGAGAAGAAGGCCCCCGCCAAGAAGGAGGCGAAGGAGCCCAAGGAGAAGAAGGCCGCCGCCCCCAAGAAGGCTGCCGCTGCCAAGAAGGAGACCAAGGAGTCCAAGGAGAAGAAGGCTGCCGCTCCCAAGAAGGCCGCTGCCCCCAAGAAGGCCGCCGCCGACAAGAAGGAGAAGAAGCCTGCTGCCAAGAAGGCTGCCGCCGTATGTTTTGACTCCGGACGTGTTCAGTCCTGCTTCGTTGACTAACACGCGCAACAGGAGAAGCCCTCCAAGGAGGAGAAGCCTGCTGTCCTCAGCAAGACCAAGACCGGTCGCGTCACCAAGACGGAGAAGAAGGCGCCCGCCGCCAAGAAGGAGACCAAGGAGCCTAAGGAGAAGAAGGCCGCCGCTCCCAAGAAGACCGCTCCGGCGAAGGCCCCCGCGCCGAAGAAGGCGGCGCCCAAGAAGGCCGCCGACAAGAAGGAGGCCAAGGCCGACGCTCCCGCCGCCGCTGAATAAACGGCATCCATCCATCCATCCATCCAAGCAACCGTTACGATGAGGCAACGTCGAATTTGCTCGGCTTTCACACAGCAAACGTTTGGTGTCATGAATCTTCTCCAACGGCGTTCACGGGGGGTCTCGATTTTGTTTACTGGGAAAGGGCAAAGGGCCGGGACGGTTGGTGGGAAACCGACCGGGGAGGGAAAACGCGACGCGTTTCTGTCTTGTATTTTGTTACTTGTTGCTATTGCCGTGTATGTGTGTGTGCGCGCGCGCGCGTGTGTGTAAGTCCCTGGGGGGGTTTGGGGGCTGCGAGAAAGGGACGCGGTCAGGTCGAGTTGATGCTGGGCTTTTATTTTTGTCTCTGGAGATTTAGCGACGTCTACGGACGCCGTGTCTGTGTACGCATTCTTGGTCCCGCCACAAGATATGGTGGCGGCGTTTGGTCTGCGTTGACGGAGACTCTTCCGACTACTGTAACTATAGCTCGCGCGATATACCAACGATGGGAGCCTTTTCACTGTTCATACGAGATTTTTCTATGCGCATGGAGTGATGCCTTGGTTATCAGAATGAGGCCTGAAGCAAGTATGAAAGGTCGCGTTCAGAGACATTTGATCAGGGGGAGGCACAGGTCGTGAAGTCGCGCTCTTGATTACAAGCATCAGTCCGGAGAAGGGGAAATGATGACGCAGGACGACATCTCGTTTGATGGAGGCCTGGGGTCACGGACCAAGCGCCGGCCAGGAAATGAAGCACCACGCACACACACACGAGAAATTCCCAAGGCAAAAGGGAGAGTGAGTGAGAGAGCGAGAGAGAGAGAGAGAGAGAGAGAGAGAGAGAGAGAGTGAAGAGTTGAGGCCACGGGTCGGTCTACTTGCGACCGACACACCCAGAGGGGGGAGGAGAGAAGTTGAGGGACCAGTTTTCGGGAGGTGGAGTCGAGACGCGGTTCGCACTTCTTTTTGTTTACGTTTGTATTCTTTCCCTTTTTTTTTGTTCGATTGTCCTTCCTCCCGGGGGGGTGTTGCGGTAGGCGGTCAGTCGGTCGGTCGGTGTCGGGGGTCTTGTTCCCCAGCGCTGTTGAAAAGATAGATACAGATAGATAGATAGGTGGGTAGTGAGTCTAAATGGGGGCGGAGACAAGAGGCGCCTGAGCTGTCCTGAACGCCCGCGCTGGAGATTAGAGGAGTCACGTGTCCCCCGGGCGGCGGGCTGTCTTCCTCTGCATGTTCTTCATTACCCAACATTGTGTGTATGTATGTATGTATGTGGTGTGTGCTGGAGAAAAGCATGGTACGCATAATCCCGAGTTGTTACACTATGGACTTTACGTAGACGGTCTTTTTTGTTGTGTTGCCGCGTCTCTACTGTGAGAGGTCTTCTTCCTCTTCCCCTTTGCACGACACCCCGGCGGCCCGAGGTCACGCTACTTATTGGACGAGCGTATCATCGCCCATCGCCCCATCGCAGTTAGGCCAGAACGTCGGGGAGCTGCTGTTGCTGCTGCTTTGGATGGACGACGACACAAGGTTTGGCACGTACTGCGACGAGGGGGGGCGGCCGCCATCGCCGCACCACGCCCGCGATAACAATCCTGCTGCTTAGTCCTCCCCCCCCCCCCCGTGCTGGTGGTCATCTGGATGAGGCCTCACGAGGCGTTCCTCGCGATGTTGGCTTTGGCTAGCTACCTAGGTGTGTGTCGTGCGTGTTTGCGAATGGAGCCGGGCCGAGGGACGGGGCTTGGCCATCGATGCCTGCCTATGCCGTCGCGCCGGGCTTTCTCCTCTTTCCAACGGACCGCTGAAGCATGTCTATCAGAAAGACCTGACGACGGAGGCAGGGCAGGCAAGGGACTCGTATTAAACGCGGCGACTTCCACCCCGAACCTCCAGTCGCCAACGGTCTGCCTCTTAGCTACTCGTCGCGGTTCAGTTCTAGACTTGGGAGGCCGTGGCGGTGCGGGGGGGGGGAAACGCTCGAGAGATGGAAGGTCACGGGCCGGTGTAACGGCGTCATACGTTAAAGCTCGCAGCTTTCAGAAGCGTGCGGCAGCCGCAAACACCCACCCGCGGCTCTTATTCCCAGCCATCGTCTGTCGGTTACACACTAAGTAACAGCATCGCCCGCCGGTCGGCGCACAGTCGCACTTCCCCCATCGCAGGTCCTGACGGGGTGCAAGGAGTGACGCGGATGGCTAGCCCCGAGCTTCCTTCCCATTGGTGTTCCTGAAACAAACCTTGATCGCTCTGGGGGGGGGGGAGGGGGGTGAAGAAGGAAGACATGGCCCGTTTCTTTCTTGTCTGCCGACCGCCGCGATGGTCTTGTACCGGGTACACTACTTTGGCTGCACGTGATAGAGATACACTTGACCTCGGAGGAGGGAGGAGGAGGAGGAGGAGGAGGAGGTGAGGGGGAGGAAGAGAGAGAGAGAGAGAGTGTGTGTGTGTGTGTGTGCAGAAGGAGACGGTGGTGGATGCCGAAAGTGGCAAACCTCATGGTTATACAGTAGATATGCCTCTCTACGCATCCATCTTCTCTTGCGCGGTTTTTGAAGGCCTCGGGAGCAGCTGCATATCCCTATATCCCGGGATCCTTGCTGTTAATCCGGAACGGCTTGGGCGACAGGTGCAGGGGGCAACCGTACACTCGGTGGGCGTTGGATCAGAGATGGAGTGGAGAGGGAAGGGGGCCCTGAACGTTGGCGTGGTGCTGGACGAGCGGGTTTGCGAAGAGCAAAGTGAGGCGAGACGAAGATGGAGAGAAAGATGGCTGAGAGGAACGGGTCAGCTTGCTTCCGAGGAATAACGCGGCCTTGGTGGATTGAGGTTAGAGGCAGAGAGGAGGAGGGAGAGCTTCCTTCCCATATGGCTGGCTACCTACGGATACATCGTACCTACCTAACTACTGTGGGTAGGTATCTAGTACAGGGCTGTGCGCGCCTTCCCGTTGGTTTCGGGGGTATGCAGATGTGGGGTGAGCAGGATGAGGGAGGAAGGGGAGCGCCGGTGCGCGCGCCTGTCGAAGAGAGGCAAGTATGGGGCACCTACCTCGCACGAGGTCCTCCTTCCCCGGTTCTGTTGGTGCTGGTGCTAGTGCTGCTTCCTTTTCCTCATGCTTGAGCAGTTACATACCTACCTAGGTAGGTAGATAGGTAGGTAGGTAGGTATCAATCAAGGTACGAGCGAGTACGCTTTCATTTGCCAAGTCATGTGCTTTCTTCACCTTCTCTCTCTCTCTTCATCAGTCCTTCGTTCCTGCCTGCTGCTTGTATCTATGTATGTATTCATGTAATTACTACCTATCTAAATGGGCACCTGGGTACCTAGGTGAGTATGCGTGTAATATAGATACGCATGTGTTTGTGTCGGCAAGCAAGCGTCTCGTTTATGTCTGGAACTGCAAAACCGCATCTGGAACAGGGAATCCGAGGGCGGAAACTGCAACGAGGCAAAATGTCAGGCAGCACTTGGACTTGGACTTGCATGCACACTTGGACGTTGACTGAGGCAGCAGCAGGTAGCTAGCAGTAGCAGAGTAGCACAGCACAGCACAGAACAGAAGGAGGGCCCCTCTTTCTTACATCATCCCCCCCGCCAGCGTCAGGGTTCCATTGGGGGTCCTTCCCCATCAAAAGTGCCGTCGTCAATCACCAAAGACGACCAAAATCCCTAACTATCCAGTGTGCGAATACTGTATATACCTACCTAGGTACGGATACGGTAGGTACACTGCGTACGGATGTCCTCCTCGCTCGCTGGGCATGCGATAAGCGGGAGCACATAGCTCCTACTTCCCCTGCTGCCTTTCCCTTACCGTATCCGTATCATACATACGGAATATCTTAGCAAAGTACACTACACATCGCATTGCATCGCATCGCATCGCGTCGCAACGCACTGACCGTCGTCCTTCCCCCTCCCCCTCCTACCACCCCTGGTCCGTCGACCTCGTCCGGTCCTGACTGACGTCTTGCTTCTGTCCAATCTCCTCTCGTCATCTTCATCTTTGCGACCACCACAACGCAACTCGCATTCAATCCCTCCCAAACCATCCATCCGCCGCCAGCACTGCCCCTACGCACGCCAACAAACCACTGCTACCACCACCACCACCACCACCACCACCGCCGCATCCGCATCCGCATCCACATTTACTTGACTGCTGCCTCTTTTTTCCACCCTTCAATTCTTCCATTACCGTCAACTGCTTCTTATCGCTACCATACGAACGCCATACCATCACCCGCCATACGGACCATCTTCTATTCGTAGACAGACGCACAGAACCACTCCCCCAGCTGGTCCCCCCAAACTCTTCAAGAACTGGGCACCTCGCTGCCCTTGCGCTCTCGCCCATTGCTCAAAACACCCGTGGTAAGCAAGCAACATGGCCCCCATTTTCCCTATTGGGCTACCCGTCATCCCGACCCCAAAATCCCTCTAGCATCGCGTCCCTTGCGACTCGTGTGCGGCCCCCCTCCCCAACCGATTGTTCCGGCCGACGAGACTAACATACTCCCGCAGTACCCGTGCTCCCTCCCCAAATAACCAATACTCGTCAATCCCAACCCTCCCCGATTTACCAACCCACCGATCAAACATAACCCGCTACCCAGCCTTGCTCCCGCCATTCGATCCTCTGGCAATTCCAACGACCTCGACCCTCGAAGCATTATCGTCGTCGCTGTCGTCGAGCCTTGCGTCGATAGCGTCATCCGGCGATTACGACACCCCTCCACGTCTTCCCTTGACTGGACATGGCCATGGCGGCTGCCTGACTCTTGCTTCTTCGACAGCCCTATACTACGAGATAACCCACACATAGAATACCTCTCTCCAACTCGATCCTGAGCCATTCTCAGCCTTAATCATGGCGTCCGGACACAACCCCTTTCGCAAGAACTCGGCTTCCGCCTCCCTGTCACCCGCCATGTCTCACCCCGTGACGACCTCGGCCTTCCTCGATTCCATCACATCAGGCATTTCTCGCCACAACGCCCCGCCGCCCCCCGAGCTGCGACCAGTGAAGCAGAAGGTCGTCAAGAAGGTCAGGGTGCTGTCGCCGCCGCCCTCGTCCCCTTCCTCTCCCGAGTCCGTTCACAGTCGAGGCTTTGGCCGTCAGGACAGCAGCGACGACGATTCACACGATGACGACGACGACGACCACTTTTCAAAGAGGTTCCCCGAGCTCCCCGGCGGCCTACCCGAGGCTGCCCCCCTTCGTATTGCCAATGCGAACGGCACCCCCGAGAACCCCTTTGGCAGAACGCTGCAGGAATTGGAGGTCCTGACGGCAGAGAAGCCTTCGCCCGCCGCAGCCGGGAAGGCTATGGATGTCAACTCATTCAAGATGCTGCTGCTCACCGGTCAGGCTGGTGCCGGAACGCCGCCCCCGCAAAAGTCGCAACCGCACCAAAGCTCGACTGCCGGTTTCCCGACCGATGTGTCTTATGCTGCCCCCGAGCTGGATACGCCTCGGACATCACTGGACATCGCGGACCGCCGTGGAGAGGACCAGCTCTCTCTGCTGTCATCACCCACGGCCGCCAAGAGAAAGCCCCCTCCCCCGAGCTCGAGGCACGGCAGGAAGATCAGCGTTCAAACGCCAGAACGCCCGCTCGTCTCTTCCGAGACGGCGTCACCCGTATCGCCATCTGACATGAACAAGCCCCTCCCGCCGGCACCTAGCGGTTATGGCCTGGATGACGCGGAAGATGTCTTTGCCCGAGAGGCCGCTGGCAAGGTTCCGGAGCTGGACTCCCCCACTCCCAACACCACGCCCACTCCGACGACCCTTCCGGCGACTGCCAAAAAACCGACGCCCGCCCCTCCACCACGCCGAGGTCATGCACGTAGCCAATCGCTGACCCCCTCTGCCGGCGCAACTGCCCCGAGCACGGCGAACTACGAGGCCGATACCCCGCCTCGCTCGTCCATGGAGTCTCAACGATCACGTTCCGAGAGCTTCCGGAGCGTTAACGCCCCGGCCCCACCGCCTCCAAGGCGTCCGCATGCATCGCACCGGCAGTCGTCCCAGCTGGCGTCACCTTCGAATGCATCTTTCAACGGCGCCAGCCCGGTTCCGCCCGACGTTGAGGCTCTTTCACACGCTGCGGGGAACACCCCTCCCAAGATCTCGCCCCCTCCACCGCCACCGGCGCGTCACACATCCATACGTCGACCTCCGAGCGTGAGAAGCATTGAAGCCCCCAGCAGAAAGATGAGCATTGGCAAAGAGAACGCCGCTCCCCCGCCGCCGCCGCCGCCGCGACAGAGAGGCAGCAGCCGCGGAAGCATGGATGGGTACGGAGTGAGGAGGACGAGCATCGACAGTACCAAGGCCATGGTCAGCAACGTCCCAGAGGAGATCGGTGTCGAGGAAAGCGTACAGGACTACGGCACAGCACATGGTGGAATGGCGGCAGATATTCTCGCGGACCTTGACGCGTTGCAGAGAGAGGTAGACGCGCTAAGGGCGTCACAGGGTAAATAAGTGCAAGACGAAAGTGACAATAGAGGGAGGGCTGGACTTGGCATAGAAATGGCCGACGAGCCACACTCGTTATGCCCCGGAAGGGCCGATGGACGGGCCATGTTAAACAGGCGTTTGTACGTTTACACACATATTGGGATACGACATGAAGTAATGCAATGGTTATGAGTTGATGCTCATGCTGCAGCGGGTTTCCGTATCTGGGAGACCCGCATGACTCTCGTATAGCAAAATAGATTCGAGAGCAAATGCAAGTGAGTTACCCAATTTGTGGGGGACGGGTTGCTTCCCGGCCAGTCTTCCGATCCGACCTGCCACTACTATCCCATTGCCTTTCTGATGGTCCTCTTCGGCCCGACGGTGCCGGATGATGCTGGAGGGCTGAATCCCCGACACCCGTGACGCCGTCGCGAGCCTCGCCCTACATGGCCAGCCGCCCGTCTCGTCGCCGCAGTCGTCCATCGAGTTGACGTCCCTCTGGAGCCCGAGCGCAGGTGGGAGTCGCCGACCTTCTCCCGGTCCATAATCACGGCCGCCGGCTTCGTCGACGGTCGAGGCCGAGGCCGTAACAAAGCGGGTGCTGTTACGCAACGTCGACGAGTGGTTCACCGTGTTCCGGCCTTCATGCACATCGTCATGGTGCGTTTCTGGGCACGAGCATATAGGGAGGACTTGGAGGCCGAGCTGATGACGACGCTGAGTCGGCAAATGGAGGACAAGTACGGGGGCGCGGCCGTTCATAGTCGAGAGGACCGTCTTGTTGGCGAGGGGGAGGCTCCTGCGTTACCCATCCTTGTTGTTGAGGAGAGGGGGGGTCGTGGGATGAAATTGCGGGTAAGAGTCTTGGGAAGAAACCAGAATCAAGACTGGTATTGCTTTTCTTTCGTTCTTTTTTCGTTCAAGTCTTGGCTGCGAGAAGTGCTTGCTCACGAGGAGTTGCATGTCGATTTCCTGGACCGTTCAGTTACCATGCTTGGCCCGAATCCGACGGCTCATCTCCGACTAACAAGACGAAGTTTCCATGTGGGATCTAATATCATCTGCGACTGGTCTCGATCAACTCACGGAGTTTTCCTAGCTCTGAGATTACCGACTGCCCTTGACACGAGATGCCAACCGGAGCAACGCCGAGTCACTCTGAACATGCTGAACACGTCCTTGGCATAGCCGGCCGTCCCTCTGTCGGGCTCTCTCCACAGCAAGTTGCGCGTCGTCGGGGAAAGGACCGCACTGTATAGGAGAAGTGTGCGTTTCGAGTTTATGACAGGAAGAAGGGCTGTTGATTCTTCTATTGTATGATGTTCTAGTACTCTGGCGGCCGACGTCGTGTTCCCATGAGTTGCGATAGAAGAGTCTCCGTATGCCCTTTGGAGCCTACAAACGGCAGGACGCAAGAAAGGCCCTCGGTTCTGGGGGCAGCTCACTGAGTAAGGCGTCTCGTTGTCACAATGTAAAACATAAAGCCAAATTTGAAGCGTCGAAAGAAGCAATTGCGCACCAATCTTGAGAGGGGAGTTGAGGAGAGAGGGGGGGGGCGGGGGGGAGGTTAACACTAGATTGAGGATTTTGGGAGCTAGACTAGGAAGGTGTGATGTGACGAGCGGGGAAGCCAAGACGACTTATCACGCCTCTTTAGAGCGGTTCTCCGATATTGGTCTATCGGCGCCTATAGCCGGTTGCATTGCCTCACGCACACATGGCAAGATCAGGAGGGGATGAGAGGCTTCCCACCTAGCCAGGGTCCCAATGCAGCTGTTACGTTACGTCAGGGTCTTGACTTGGACAGGATAGCACACGGGGGAGGTTTGTTGATGAACAACAGTCTTGTCATATGCGACAATGTGTGGATGACACCTCTTTAAAAGGGACGAGCTTATGCCTTGTGCGAATATGTGGTATATCATGATAGTCTGCTTCTGTGACACACCGTCAATACCTCAATGATGTACTGGACGACCCTCAACCGCCTTGCCGTATTGGTGGCTTTGCTGCTGCATGGATCTCTCCTCATCTACGCGGCAGCCGACACCGGCGTAAAGTCCATCTTCCTCTTCAAGGATGTGCTGCAGTCAAACACGACGGCTCTCAAGACGGCCGGCTTCGATAGTCTAGTCATCTTCCGGATCGGCGTCCTGGACAACGGCGACCTGGTTTACTACTCGACCGGGGACGCCGGGGAGGCAGTCGACGCCCCTGTCGTGACAAACGGCGCGTACGTCGGCGGGGCGGCGCTGGCGGACAAAATCAGATCTTTCAAGACGGGCACGACCAACATCGACAGGGTGGAGGTCTCGCTGGTCTCGCACGACACGACGTTCCAGAACATCCGCGACCTGATCAACGCTGACGGGCCGGGCCCGGACACCGTATTGTACAAGAACTTTGAGACCCTCAAGACGGAGTGGCACCTCGACGCCTTCAACAACGACGACGAAGGCGTCTACGACGTGTCGAGCACGGTCGAGTTCGCCCAGCTGCTGGGCGCCATCGGCTACCGGTATTCCATCGCGCCGTACACCAACAGCGCCTTCTGGACCACCATCAAGCGCGAAATCGACGCCGCGGCCCCGGGCCTGTTCGACCGCGTGTACCTGCAGGTCTACGACGGCGGCGCCGGCAACGACCCGGGGTCGTGGCAGACCGCCCTCGGGACCAAAGCCATCCCCCTTCTGTGGGTGATCAACGACGCGAAGCCGTCGCAGGGCGTCACGGCGGCGCAGGCCCAGCAAAGGTTCCGCAGCTGGTCCTCGCAGTACGCCGTGGCCGGGGGTGGGTACTGGAACGACTACGACATCGAGAAGATGGGCTCGTCCTACGCGGACTATGCCGCCGCACTCGCGAGTGTTTTCCAATGAGATATCAGCCAACGGGCCAACGAGATCACCGGGCTCACCGGAAAGATCTCTAATGGATGTCTTTTTTTCCCCCTTTTCTTTTCTTTTCTTAGTCGCGGTAAGCCGGGGTATTTTGTAGCAAAATATGCAAGAAAGACTTCTGGAGAATGAGAACCCGATCGGATCGCACCGTAACAACCAGACACTGCAACATCTTCCGAGTGAACTAATGCTGAGGTATAGATGGGTTTATGCCGCCTGTCCCGGCCCCAATCGAAATCCTTGTCGGTAAGGGTCCTGAAGTCTCGCCATCTCTCGCATAGGCCTGTAAATGTAAATAGCTACCGCTTATTGTGTCGAGCTAGCCTTTGCAGTTCATGCCCAACCAGCTAGCTAACTCCAAGTTCCCAACTAAAACACGACAGAAGGCGTACTTCATGCAGTGTTGGATATTCACTATAGTTCATCAAGATATGCGGCGAGGTGGCAAGGAGGAACAATCTCCTAGCATGAGCTCTTGGCTTCGCTTGGTAAGACTTTGCTTACGGTTGTCCTACCAGTGACGCATAGGCGTTGCCTCCATTTGCGTGACCGAGTCTACCGGTTTGAACTGCAACTAGTTTGGAAGGCCTCTTCTACCGATTAGCTAGTTAACGTGGGTCCGTGTTTGACGGAACGATGCCATTGCCTGGCAATGTGGCAATGGGGATTCCTTCGACCGCCTGTAGCCTTCGCTTCTTCATTTTCGCCTGGAATATTTGCCAGGCCGAATCTTTGCTTGTTGTGGATACAAAAGTTCTTGAAGATCTACGCCTTGGTAGAAAGAGAAACGCCGGAAGACCGGCGCATCCTTCAAATGAACCCATGCGAATTCTTCACTTCAGCCAAGCTCTCGAGAGCCGCTCTTACCGGGCGAGATGGTAGCCGTCAGGCATTTCATCATAAATATTCTTCCGAAGAAACAGGTCTAAACGCCTAAGAAACATCGGCCGCTGTAGCTTTCTGCACCTCAAATAGCAGGTGCGGCAAGAGAGTCGCGTCTGCTACCACAGCCACATGTGGCAGAAACATCAACTAAGGTGAACATTTCGTATCCCGACAGGGAAGAGTAGCGGATTCTTTGACTCCCGCGTTTCGCGAGATATCAGTGGGCAGGTCATATCAGACCCTCTCCCCGGGCCTCTCACGTTCCAGAGCACACATGCTCCCACCCACGCCGCATGTAACGACAACTGGAGAAGTATGTTGAGGCGAAAGACTGGCAGACGGTCTCTGAGGGTTGACAAAGAAAAAGACATATCAGCAACAGCTTGCTGGTTGAATTCCGTCCGATCGGCCAGTCGCTGACACCAATACACTAACTTCCATAATGACTTTTCCCACAACAAGAATGCTAGAAGGCAGTCATTAATAAAGATTGTATATATTACGCAATATTAGTTCAAGGCCAGTGAACCCGCTCTGTGGTGCTTGGTACCTAGTAACTAACCAGTACGTTGAATTTATGTTTGCTGTTCACTCTCCGAAGGACCCAAAATCTTGTAATATCGATCTGCGAAGCCCTAACCCCTATGGTCCATACTCACAATTAGAGAGTTGGTGTTTTCATACACCATACGGAAGGGTGGCCGAGTTGGTTATGGCGCCAGGTTAAGGTCAGCTTAACATCTGTTTCCTGGTGGGGCAACCCGCGCGAGTTCGAGTCTCGTCCCTTTCAACTTTTGCCTTTTTAGTTTAGTAGACAAGTTGAAATATCCTCAGCCTGTTTGGCTACATCTCCTCTCATTCTCTTTTGTAAAGTTAACTAATAGCAACGTTATACAGAAAAAGATAGACCTATGATATATATAGTAGTAGAAAATAGTTTTGCATCTTGCACGTTTAATAATGAACTAAGACACTGAGCAGGTACTAGTTGTAGGTATAACATAATGAATACCCTCCCGCACTTTTTGTTTTTTCTATTCACACTGCGTTCTCTCGTTATCTCTTACACATCCTCTTTAGAGCGGCTGGACTTAGTGGCAAACCCCCCTGCAGCTGCTCTGATATCTTCAGACCCCTGAGTTCCACCTCGACCACCCGGCTTTCCCGTGACCGACTGAGGAATATCGTGACCAGTAGCTGTGATTCCCTCGCCAACGCCTGATAGTCTGCCCTCCTCATCGTGAATGGAGTTGTCAGCAGCGCCATGCAATGTGGTCGAGCCCAGTCCACCGGCGGTAGACGGGTCCTTTTGGTGAGGGTTGGGCACGGAACTGATGATGTTCTGCTTGCCCGCATCACCGGGTACTAAACAATGAGGTGAGTCACTTGAATATCATCGGAGATTGCCTTATATTTGATTTACAAACCTTTGGTTCCGTTCTTAGCCATGTCAAATAAATCACCCCCTTGCTTTGCGTCGGCCATGATGTCTGTGAAGTTGGATGTCGGGCTAAGCTGGGTCTTTGGGGCTATCGAGGCCTTGGTGTATTGGCAATACTTACAATTGTCGAAGACCAAATGAAAAAAATAAATGAATTGGGACACAGTCTGGCCATCGGTGTTCTCCCAACAAGAGGACGAAGCTGTTATAAGGCGATGTTGAGCAAGCCACAATTCTGTGGACCATTGATGTCATGATGTCATGATGAGTGAGGCATACTAGAAGACGATTGCATCGCTGATGTGACGTCAAAACTGTAGGTATATCAAAGACCATAACGATTAGTATGGAACTCCCATTTCGATTACATCATCACTAGTTCTCTGTGTCTCGTTTATACCATGAAGACTTTTGGCAAATCGGCGCATTAGGTCGGTTTGTCACGTTATCTTTTGTTCCAATCGCTGCGGAAAAGCCCCGCCAACTCTAGATCAGATAGATGATGAGAATTCTATCATCAGAGTCTCAGGGCTTTCAAGATGTAAAGTATTTTACCTAGTCAATAGACCGTCTTCTAAACTTAGGGCTTCCAAGGTCAAACCTCCCATCTCCGAGGTAATAAGAATCTGATCAAAGACTATAACGGCCAAAATGCCATGGAGTGCTCCTCTTTATTCACCCGGAAGTGTGTCCAATGTACGCCGACAATGTAGCTCAGTTGAAGTGCATTGCGCTTGACAATCTTAACTTGTACAGTAGGGGTTCGCTCCAACTTCTCGGTGGAATATGCTATTCAAGTTAACAGAGATGTGATATCCAGCACCATCAATTGGGTCTTTTGACCGACCTCGCGTATGATAGTGTCACGGATGGTAGACTCCGTCGCCTCTTCCTTTCCTCCAGGTGTCTTGGAAACGTTTAGGAAATGTTTTTCACTGGAGTTGCGTTTGAGAGGAAGGACATTGGGGCCTGCAGTGTCGTATCACAAGATTGCAGCACCCATTGTCATTTCATTGACTTTGGATAAATCCCTTGGATTGAAGTAAAGTTAAGTTTCATAGAGCGTCATTGATAGAAATTCCATGGCTCGTTTTTCTTTCTTTTTGTCAATTTCAAAGTACTCCCAAGTAAGCTGACTTTGACTGCACCTAGATAAGATATCGATATGGATGGAACACTACTTTAGTAAATGCAAACACTACTTCGACGAATCTACTATCTGTTTATTTCAGTAACCCATGTAGACTACAAACCTTGGCCTTGATTGCCAAGAGTCCTAGGTCAGTCACTGGATTGACAAAAGTTTCTGCCTCACTCGCATCATCAAGACGGGTAATCTCGTGCTGCAATAGCTAGGTAGTCTGACCAGAAGCGTTGATGGACTTGGAATTGGTGAATTATATACTGCATTTAACAAGATATAAACGGTCAGCTTCGCCAAGGACAGCGCCCCACCGCAGCACTTCTGGTCTTGATTCGTTCTTTCTGACAGTGGGTAGCTGTACAAGTCACTGGAGACGCATTTAAGCTGGGGCATCTTACTACAACTAAGCATGATTCGTAGCGCCTTGATCATACACGCCCGTTATTATTCATTTTGATTATTCGTAATGTACATATGTGTCTCATAGCCAACTTCTCTGTTTTACAAGTGTAGTATCGATGACTTAGTCCTCGTTACCAACCTGCTTGACACCCTCGTTATTCACCACAGGCTGGTCCCGATCTAACTCGTACATCTTGTCCTCCTCGGCGTCATAGTGGCGGAAAGTGAAGTAGAAAACAAACCCAATCAAGAACGAGGAGCAGGACACACCGGTATACAACCACAAGTATTTGGGATCGACGGCAACTGAGACCAAAGCCTCAGAAATGGCCGAACCAAAGGCATTGGTGAAGAGATAGATACTCTGAACAAAGGACTTCATGTTGGGAGGGGCCTTGGTATATGCGTACTCAAGACCCGTGACTGAGATAAAAATCTCAGATAATCCAATGAAGACATAGGCAGGCGTCTGGACGGCGATGTGAACGCGATTGGGTAGCGAAGAACCTCCACTCATGCCCTCGGGGCAGTTTCCGGGAGATCCGAAGCAAGGGCCGGCGTTGTAGATGAGATGCTGGACGATGGCTGCATAGGCAAGGCAAAGGGCTGCAAGCCAGAAACCAATAGTGATGCGCATGATGGGCTTGAGCTCGATGCCAAACTTGCGCAGAAGCGGGTAGACGACCTTTTCGAGGATCGGAGTGAAGATCAAAATCGAGATGGGGTCGAAGTTCTGCATAAAATCATTCGGCATGCCGTGCCCCTCCATCTGTCCGGCCTGGGTAACGAAGTTTGTCGAGAACTGACCGTAGCAAACCCAGAAAATAGGATCTTAATTGACGCGGACATCAGCTTTAGGGTCACAAGTGACAGAAATCTGGGAGAACCAATGCTTTGAATGGAATGGAAACCGATTCACTCACAAAATACAAAGACCTTGCAGGCCCTGAGAGCACGCTTAAGCTCATCGACAAAATGGTCGTTCCACGGAACAGGCTTCTCCTTGCCGTTGGCGGCACGCCATGAGGGCTTAGCGGCATCCATGTTGCGGGATGCAATCATCAGACCAAGCGCCTTGAACGCATCGGTAATAACGGATCCCTGAGGAGGACGATTGACAAAGCTCTTGCGGCGGAGCACCAGCGTCGCGATACCAATGTTGAAGACGCAGAAACACATAAGGTACGCAGTCCAGAAGCCCTTGTACTTCTCCATGAAGGGGGTGGCCATGAGTGACAGAGATCCCAGGTTAATGCACCAGTAGAAAATCATGTAGATGCGCTGGTACGTGATGGCGGGGTCGATGATGACACGCTCGCCGTTGGATTCCGTCTTGACAGCCATGACACGACGCTGGTACTGATCGGCAATCAAGGGGGCGATGTTGGACTTGATGCCTCCAGTACCGAGACCAATTACGATGATGGCGACAATGTAGCCAGCCTTACCAGCACCATCCTCAAGGGCCACTGGCAAAGACGTAGTCCAAAGGATCGCCAAACCAACCCAGTAGAAAGCACAGAAAACCAAGATGGTCTTGTACTTGCCGAGGTATTGATCAGCAATAATGGCACCCAAGATTGGCGTCACTAAACCGAACACGTTAGCCTTCCTCTCAAACTTGCGGCGTATAGAAACATTTAGAAAGAGACGCGGCATACCATAGCAGAACCATTGGAAGAACAGATTCAGCCCAGTTGCGGCCTGGTGTCCCATTCCAAGGCCTTTGGGGCCATCGGCTCCATTGGCGTCGTTATTAATGTAGTTCTGGAACAGGCCCTGAGCGCCATAGTAGGTAAAACGTTCAGTGAGCTCGACGATAGCAATGAGGTAGGCTGAGGCGGGAAGGTTCTCCCCGATACGACGGAGTGAGCTCTTCTCATACTCGTTGGGCTCAGCGCCATCAGGAGTCGGGCCCGATTCCGAGTCTCCGTTGATGGGAGACACTGGCCTCTTCTCAGCGTCGGCTGCCACGATGTAACCACCCGCAAGGTCAGTTGTCTCCTTGTGTGGTAGACGCTCAGCTAACGTCTCGTGGAGCCTGCGGGTACGAGCTGTCAGTGACATGTAACTTTTCATAAACTGGTGTGATAGGCGCATCGCTACGTACTCAGCGGCCATGTCTTCGTGGTTCTGGGCCATTTTTACGCAATGAATATCTCGATTCAGGCCCGAAGGAGAAATGAACCAGGAAAGTGGTATGGTAAAAGGGAGAAGAAGAAAATTCCAAAGAAAAGGCCCAAAGACTGCCTGAGTGGGGAGTATGGGACTCACTGGCTAGCATCACGACCGTGGAAATATGCCCTTACCCTCGGTGTTCGCCACTGACTTCATGGTTCATTGGTTCATGTTTCCACTATAAAACTCCTCGTCTGAGCTTCACGCCAGAAGCCGAACGCCGAAATAGATTGCCGTACTCCACTCGGCCGAGTGAATCCCTCTTTCTGATTGATAATTACGGGCATGTCGGATGATAAAGAGGGTAAATAGCGGGGATCTTGCAAACGGCCCGAACGGGTGGCGCCAAGCAGGGTTAGGGGGAATAAACCGGCCATAAACCCGAGTCTCTGGTTGGTCTATGACCTCAGCTTGATGTTATTGATGCTGGTTTATGCCGAGGCTCAACGTTTAGGCGGGCTTTCAATCCCGGGGATAGTATTGCTACTACGTTTCTCCCCAGTTGCCACCATGCAGACAAGGGATAACTTCTGTAGCTACCAAATATTAAGCTACTATCATTTGCATGTTCCGCTGGAATCGTCTGAACCACGTTATAGCCTTCCTTTCTCAGGAATGATTGGCATAAAAATGATATGGATAGTTGCTGTTGAGCTGTCGGCAACCCCAGCGTTACAAAATCTGGGTTCTTGTCGCTCGTTATTTTTCTTACGGTCTTTCGCTCTCGGTTTTCATCTGAGCTCGAAGCTGTATCTTATTGAGGGTGACGCAAAGCCCCTCGTCCTCACAATGGTCTTTCAACATGACTCACACCAGTATCGCCACATTAAGAGAAGCAATTTCCACCCATCAGGGAAAGCCTGATTTTAACGTCTGAGTCTGAAAAGCTCAAAGATTCACGAAGCGGAGCAAGTGCCAATTTCATTGCATAACTCCGAAACCCACCCAAATACGAACACCCGGTCAAGTGGACCACTGCGACACAAGCTTTGGTTATTCCGAACTAATAGCGGTCAGATGGGTTCTTCGAGCATTGTGACCAGACTATAAAACATTGGAGATGTCATCATTCAGATAAGATCATCCGTGCCATTGATAGCGCCAGACGAAGTAATAGAAGCGGCCGGATTTGTTGCTCCTTTGCCATCACGACCAACGGCCGCATCATATTCTAGAAGCTCATGAGGAGCTAAAGTATCATACTTGCAACACATTTGAATCCGACTATCTAGGCATATCCTTATAAGTCATTATTTAAGGCTCGTTTTCACTAGCGGAGGAACGTTCATTGACATCTTGTTGGAAGTAAACAGGGTAGTAGGACCCTACCTCTTGGGCAGCTCAAATTATAGGTGAAACCACAATGGCATATTTGCCTGCGCAATTCCCCTCACGGAATAGTCCCACAGCCGGGCCACACATGCTTATCAAGCTCCAGGTCTTGTAAAAGACCCATCAATCTGGGCAGAAGTACTCCAGGCACTTCCCACTTCCGCTCTAGAAACCATATGTGCGGAGAATAGCCAGTAATAATGCCAGCACAATATCCACTGTTGCTCGTAACTAATGATTTGGCAGCTTAGTCCATCAAAGAGGATATAGACGGCTCACACTCAGCAGCAACGCAAATCCAGTTCTGGCCCGTAGATTAAGGATTTATTTTCACTAGACCTGTGACCATCGTCACAATAATATTGTTTTCAAATGCAGTTCAGCTTATGCTTTGTTTATCCCACTGATTATATTGAATTAACATTACCCTGAATCAACTATTTCCTTTTCTATTACTCAGAGGTATTGTAATGAATGTACGCAAGAATGTTGAGGAAACCTGTCCAGTTCTGTTATTCAGATCTACTATGATACTGACAATAAGGCTAATATTCTAGAGAGCTCTGAAATATTCTAATGCGTAAGCACTCTCGTACAATCATTGGAAATTAATTACATGTATGTTTGAATTTAAAAATCAAAATCGACATGGAAAACCATCGAGAGACTAAGCTGTGTGCTTTTTAGCACAGAGAGGCTCGAGACTGGTTCTAACATACTATCTTACAGCTCAATGAGAGATGGCTTTTGGGTTGACAAGTATGCTTTCGATCCATTTTCTTATATCTTGATTGAACCCAAAACGGGACACGCTTGCATGACCTAGTGAACTTCACAATTGAAGAACAAGTAATGAAGAAACATTTTTATCCTAGTCTTCCTGCAATTTTCATAACCTATAGTGAGCAGCTGATTCTCGATATTCCTCTTCTACAGTATATAGTGAGCAAGAGGTATCCAATTCGTTGGTAACGACTTCTTGATCATCTTCTTCCTACTACATATTATTGGCTTATGCATCAAACTGAAGATCAAGGCATAACGATATCCGCGGCGCCGGACATTACAGCTGATTCTATCAGAAAATGATTATGGATTGTATTTTATCCCTGGGAAAAGTATTGTGATTCTTCATCATCTTGAAGATACTGTAAATGAAGACGAAGTTCATGGCCGTTGCGTGTCGAACAGACATAGAACGATATGAATCACTAGCATGCAACATTTGAAAGTTATGGCGCGAGCGCAGTCAGGGGTCAAGATGTGTCCTGTTTTATCGCGTGTACAGGCAATAAAACACAGAAGACAGCAGCGTACTCTAAATCTATGTTAGAGAATTCTCATCAAAACTCCAGAGTAGATCGTAGACGGCAACTAATACTTTGTATTTTCGTGGCCCTTTTTCTATTAAGACCACTTCAAGATGAATATGTACCAGCGCATTCGTAACCCAACTTTTTTTGCTATACTAATACCACTTCATGGACCAAGAAACGCCATACGATATTATTACCAGCCGTCGGACAATACAACATTACATGTGGGTTGAACCCGATCTCGCAGTAGAACAAGGAGCAGCATGATGACTATGTTTGAAAGTCAACGTTCGAACTGTGGCTCATGAGGGAAGCTATAGATTGCGGAGGTTTCCTGGCACTGGTGCTATGTGAGATCGATAGGGTGTTTAATAAAAGACATCAGTATGAAGTTGGACCGGGTGAAAAATGTCACAATACCCTCATACATACTTGGCATTTGGTATGAGCCTTATCAGGTGCCTTATCAGATGCCTTATTACGTGTTGTTTCATTCATTATTATGCTCATGACTTGCCCATATATTGGATCACTCTTTTCAGATATTTTTCTTCAAGAAATCAAGCATCTCACCGATATGTATAGTACCATTCCATCCATAGTTTATGTTCATAGAATTAAGTCTTTTAGGCCTGATTCTCTAATGCCCTGCTGTGTGCTCTAACTCGTGACATAAGTCTCACAAGTTAATTACGAACAAGGTAGGAGTATTGCAGTCTCAGCCGACTTCGGTCTAGAGGGCCCTTGAAGAAATACTGGCAGACAAGGAGTTTGTTAGATAGATAGTAGCTGATGTTCTCTGACATACTTGGCTCGAATCTGAGAAATAATACAGCTAGTAACCCCTAGGTCGTGTATCTATTGGAACGCTTGATCATTGACCACAAACTCACCTCTACCAGAACTGTGTTGGTTGAAGCCACGATATGTGCAAAAAGAAACTCAAAGTTATCGAATTCTCCTAGAGTGAAGGTGAGAACCACTCGTGTTCTGGACTTAAAGATGAAAGAGCAATCAAGGTGTTCTCAAAGGAATCGTGTTTAGTTTCGATCTCCGTATTAATATATTCCAAGTGTATTGAAGCCAGTGTTGCAATGAAATCTGCGTATAAGCGCCGCAGTAAATGGCTCGTGGCATCACGGTTAATAAAGACCGGCCTCCAAATGTGACTATTTGAGTAAATGAGACGACTTCAAACCGGCTAATGAGATTTTCAGCTCTACCATGGACGAAGATTGACATTTCTTTCTACTGTATATTTGAGGGCCACCCGCGTAGTTTCACGCTGAAAACCAAAACTGGACCCCAGTCCTATATACAGACAGTATCAATCATTGCCAACTTAATATAAGAAAAGTTGGTTGCGAGATACTATGAATAACTTGTTATTTTTGAGTGATAATACACAAGGCAGCCCGACCCAACAACGTCCACAGCCCAGCCTCCATGTCGTATTGCTTTGGAAAACTGATTGCCCCGATGTCTGGGATTCTGCGATCGGCAAACAAGACTACCAAGCTTGTCCGAATTCGGTGTAAACCGCCGATGGTATTACCTAAGAGGGTTCGCTAACCCAATGCAAATGGCCTTATTGGCTAGGATAGCTCGATGAAGCCGGCAATTCACATAATCGTTATGGGTGGCGCCGTGCACAAGTGCCGAGTCCGAAGCCCCTTTCTCCGCTTTTCGAAGCGACATAGTGCTACGACAGTGTGTTATTTCATCGTACTTCCTGGCACTGTCTATTCTTGCCTGCTAGGGTCCGTACTATCTGCTATCTAGTTGTCTGTTCCATCAAACCAGTTCCATGGTACTGTTTCCATCTAGAACCCTTCCATTTTGGTGTCGAGTATCGTACACGGTAATCATACTGTGTTTTCCGCTGTATTCAATGTGCGTGTGCGACTTCAAGAGGCAGTGCCTTCGACACGTACTCATATTTGGCAGGCAGTACGGATAGGAAAGGGGCAATTGTAGGTAGTCCACGACCACCGCTACTATAGCACGCGACTCAGGAAAGCTCGCTAGGAACTAAGACCCCACCCTATAACTCGGACCACCCCTAATGTCGGACCATGCAAATACGCACCAAATTCACAGATTTACTACACCAAATCTACAGATTTAGCAATTTTTTTTAAAAAAATTAGAGAGAAGTCCAAAAGAGATAGAATATTTAGTATACGTTCTCTTATAGTTAATATATAATATATAAAATCTATATATATTATATACTTAGATATACCTACTTTACCTTATCTACTCTTATTAATAAAGGCTTATACAAGTATAGTATTTTATAGCCTATAGAGAATTATATCAAATTTACTTTATAATATACTTTGCTTATTAAAAGCTATCTATAAAGTTTGACGCACTTTAAGTCTATCTTTAATTTCTAAGAAATAGTTAACTTAATGCACTTATCTCTTATTATAATGCTATCTAGGGGCAGGGTTGTAAAAAATACTACTAGTATTTAGTATACTAATACTAGACTTAAGTATACTTAGTATTAGTATAAGAAAACTATACTAACCTTAGTATTAGTAAGTATTAGTATAGCCTTTGTTAGTATTAGTATTACTTAGGTATACTTAAGTATACTAATTAGTATATAAAAATAAATAAAAATAAATAGAAATATAGATAATATATTTTTAGTTATTAATATACTATATATAATAGTATATATATACTAGTATAAATATATATATACTATTAATACTTTTTATAGTATTTTTTTACTTTTTTTACTTTATAATTATAATTAATTTATAATTTATACTAGTTTTTAAGTATTAAGTTAATTATTACTAAGATACTAGATTAGTAAGCAAGAAGTTTTACTTACTAAAGTAGTTAAAAATAGTAATTATTTATTTAAAATATTAATTTATTATTCTTATTTATTTTTATTTATTTTTATTTATCTTTATTTATTTTTATTTATTTTTATTTATTTTTACTTACTAATTAGTATACTTAAGTATACTAATACTAAACTAGCCTAGTATTAGTATACCCCTATACTAGACTAGCCTAGTATTAGTATAGGCTCAAAAATACTATTAGTATTAGTATAGGCCAATACTAGACTTAAGTATACTAATTTACAACCCTGTCTAGGGGTGGTCCGACATTAGGGGTGGTCCGAGTTATAGGGTGGGGTCTTAGAATCCAGGGGTACCGGAAAACTGTCTCGCTAATCACCACCCCTGCTCGGAAAAGGAAAAAGTGCCTGGTGAGTTCGATATTTGGTTGATGTTTCGATGATTTCTCCACGCAGCTTTGCGCGAGCTGATTACCCGGCTTGGAGCTGCTGTCCGTTGAGGGTTCTTGTTCCTCGAACCAGATTCTTAGGACTCTTGATGTTGAAATAATTTTGGAGCTCTTCGTAAACATTTCTACATCGTTATAATCCAATCACAAGGCAGAATCACGAGAATATCTTCGTTATAAACACTCAGTCGACACAATGCCACGTTATCATTATCATGTCGCTTAACGAACGAAAGCGCCACCTCCACTGGCACCAACAAGGTTACCCGTCATCCATCCGCTCTCCGGCAGGCAGCAAACTCCTACAACACCAGCAACCTCTTCCAGGTACCCAGGGCGGCCGCCAATGCTCTGGGCCAAATCTAGAACCTCTTGGCTGTCAACATCAGGCCTAGCCTTAGCGAGGGGAGTAAGAATGTTAAACGGCCGCAGAGCCTCACGGGGCTCATCGGGCAGACTAGAGTACAGCCCAGTATCCATAGGGCCGGGGGCTACGGCATTGACCGTGGCCCTCTCAGCAAGCTCACGGGCCCAGACACGAGTCATGGCCTCAATTGCACCCTTGGTACCGGCATAAGATGTCTGCCACCAGACACCCCAAGTAGTGGTAGCGCTGGAAATGTTGACGATCCGACCAGAACGGTCAGTAGGCAGGTAGGGGAAGGCAGCCTTCACAAGCAGGGCGGGTGCCTTGCAGTTCAGGTTGAAAGTCGCATCGAAGAGATCAAGATCCAGCTGATCAATCCCCTGAGCGTTCACGGTAGCGGCGTTGTTGATGATGATGTCAATCTGGAACCGCCCATTTGCGTCGGTGAAATGGGCCTTCGCAGCGTCAACGACCTGCTGAGGAGCGTCGGACTTGCTCAGGTCGGCCTTGACGGGGAGAGCCTTGACGTTGTATTTGATCTCGAAGTCCTTGGCGAGCGCCTGAGCTTTCTCCGTTGAAGCGTCGGTGGCATAGTTGATAACAACGTTGGCGCCTCTGCTAGCGAAATGCTCGGCAACAACGGCACCGAAACCTTGCGGAACAATCGTCAGTTCAGAGTCATTTTGGAGTAGGCCCTCGTACCCTGGCCTATAGACAGCTCAACGCTATTCCGAGGAGTCAAGGTACATACTTCGCGAAGCGCCAGTGATAATGGCAAGTTTGCCCTCGAAAACTCTGAAAGGAGCCATTACTTCTCAGGTGTGAAATGTAAGGAGAAGAAAAAATAATCAATGTGACGTGGTGGCGGGGAGAAAGTTATCCCTCCCCACTGTGCGCCTTATATACTGTTATTGTCTTGGTCCTTCTGCCGTACTCTATATCCACAATGGAAGCTAGACGACTGGTCTATGCCTCCGGGCCGCATCCTGAGCGACTTCCGAGCGGTAGTTTGGGTCAGGGGTAAAGAAGGTTCTTACGGCCCATGGCACTCCACATAGCCACGTCAACTACCCGAATCGCTCGTCGATCTCAATGTTCATAAGCTGCTCGTGAAACCCGTTGGTAACAGCTCCTTGGCAGCAGTAACAGGGTCGGTGAGAAATTTGAGTGACGGGGCCATATGTGGTAGGTATTTCAGCACCTTGGTGAAAAGATAGCCCAAATTTGAAAAATAAACGAATAGGAAGATGATGCGAGTGTGCTTGGGTCTGCAAGGTATCTATCTCACAGAGGGCGGCACCATGATTTGTTCTCAGACGGCTCCAAGAAAGAAGTGGAATGAGACTCAGGGTTGCAGCCGAGTTTCCCAACCCCATAAAATATTTACGTTATTATGTACAGTGTTGAAGAGCTTGTTCCACATTTCCGGGTCAAGATGACCTGGTTCTACTCCGTTTTACACCACCGGAAGCCTCTGACGAATGCCCCGGCCTTCGCGAAAGGGCTATTTGTACCGAAAATGGCAGCGATCTGCTACGTATGGAGACAGTCCGTTTCGAGGCGGTGGGATCAATGCTACGCTGCGTAGAATCAAGGCAGTAAGTACTCTGAGAGGTGTATAAATCCCGCGAAGCATTGATTATTATGCTGGTACTATACTGACACGACTTCGGGACGCATCACGATGAGCTGTGAAATATCCGAGACAATCAGCATAGATATTAGTCTTCGTAGGAACTTTGTGGGAACCTCAAAGAGAATTCGTGAAGGTTAAGAATATCTTCCAACTTTTCGACCAAAGAAAGCAGTGTGATATCAAATGGCGGATGTCTGTACCGGGAAATGTTCGCTAACAAGAATTTCGCAAGTTAGTATTAATCTGAAGCCATATTAGAGTGTCGCGGCAGGGTATACGTGCTTGATGGAGCAGAATGTTCTAAATGTGAAGTATGGGTACTTTGAAAAGCGCTTCTGATAGGAAAGCTGTCGAAATTAAACTGCTTGACCTGGGTGGGGGGTGTAAACTCAGCCCATGCCGTCTCCTTTTATGGCAAGGAGCATCACAGTGCCGCACGGCATATATCTCATGCTGGGATTTGGTGGATACCATCTTGCACTTCTGTTGCTAAAACAATCGGGCCGCTTTTAAGCAGTCGACAACCCCAGGTTCGATCCCGCGCAGTTACTCTTCTTACAAGCTTTCTGGGCCACAAGATTCCGTTTTTCTTAACTGCTTGTTCTGTGGTGCTTCCATCTCCCGGCGACGGAAACATAGAGCACGAAGCTGGTTCATCAGTCGTAACGCGCGTCGTTCGCCACAAAATTGGACGCTCTAGCGTCAAACGATACTACGGTTACTATTCAGCCGTAACGCTGCAGCTCGGACAAGATGGGCGCCGCTACATCAAAAGATATGGCCGCTGCGGTCCTGGTGCCGCTCCCATTCAACATTATCACGTTGGTGCTGCGGTTCTGGATTCGAACGCAAAGGAAGGCCTGGGGTCCGGATGACTGGGCTATGGTTGCCACCGTTGTAGGTTCTTACGTTTCCGACAACCCCAAAGTCTGAGACTGACAGATCGAAGCCTGTTTGGATTGTGTCCCAAGTTGGCCTGCTAGGCATGGCCTGGAGCGGAGTTGGAGGAATTGATGCAACATTGACTGCACAACAGGTGACGAACTCCTATTTTGTGAGTACCTTCCCTGGAACGAATGGCCCGGCCAGCTCTAATGAGAGGTTCTGCAGTGGTTCTACGTGTTTCAAGAATTCTGGTGCTTTACCTTGGTCGCGGTGAAATGGTCAATCGGGTTTACTCTGTTGCGTATTGGTAACGGACAACGTTGGGTGCAAATAGTCATCTACACTTGTCTTGCGTTAGTCACTATTTGCACCGGAGGTACTGGCATGTATCTGTTTTTTCAATGTTCGCCAGTTGAGTAAGTTGTCTCGATGGTGCTTCCTGGAAGCTGCTCTTACTGACTGCATAGGAAAAACTGGTATCTTACGATGGAAGGAACCTGCAACCCCCGAGAGATTCAAACCGCGCTTTCGTTTCTTGTTGCTGCTGTGTCTATTTCTACCGATTGGATATTTGCAATCATGCCATTTGCGCTGATCTGGAAACTCCAAATGCCGAACAAAGTCAAGGCATCTGTCATTGGACTTTTGGGCTTGGGTTTCTTGTGAGTTCCTGCTCAGGGAGCCCCTGACATGATCGTTTTCTTGCTAACAACAGCCTACCAGCGCATCTGTTGCTCCCATCGTCCGACTAAAGTATCTCCTCCTGCTGAACGATTCCGCAAAGTTCCTTCACGGTCTAAGCATCATTCTTGCTTGGGCCCAGGCAGAAGTCGGCATCGGAATGCTTGTTGCGAACCTCCCCGCCTGCCGACCGCTTCTCGAACGGATGCTTGCGCACCTGACGTCCTTCACCAACTCCAAGAATAAATCCACGAAGGACCCCGCATCATCAGTGGCACCTAAGAATAGCTATCTTGAACTAGGCGAGAGGGATGCGACCAAGAAAGCTAATGGCGCCAGCCGGTCTGGCGTCGAGACAAGAGTATATGGCAGGGACATGGACGGTGACAGCAACGAAAGCCTGCCAGACGATCACAGTCAAAAAAGAATTATGACCGGGGGTGGCTTCGGCGCCATTCGAGTACAAAGGCAATTCAATATGGAAGTTGAGAAGAAGCCAAACGACAGCGTGGTGTGAAGCATATAAAAGAGATCTACATTAACAATGGCACGATGGGGTAGAAGAGAAAATCAAATTGATATGTATTCACGAGTAGATTTAAGATGCTTAATGGCGATGACCGTCTAGCCATAATATAATTTCGTTGGTGGCAGCTGTCGATCGTCAGCGTTGAGTTTTACGAGGTCCTTTGGAGACAAGCAAACTCGTAGCAACATATTCATTGCCTATGTTAAACTAATTTCTAAAACATGCACAGGTACTGCCCTGCCCCCCTAAACTTCGAGTATACATTTTTTGACTGGCTCGATTGCTTTGCGCGAGCCACTTCCGTGGCCAGGCGCGTACACAGTGGAGTGGGCCGGAGCGGGCCGGAGCTAGCGTTCCGCCATCTCCATAGACGGCCCGTTAGCTTCACCTACAGTCGCTAAGCAGTTCTTGGTATAGCTCAGCGTGTGTGACCCATGTCTGCGCAGAAGTATCGAAAGCAAAAGTAGTTTGCAATGTGGCCTACAGTTGAGAATTCCGAAACCAGCGAGCCCTAAAGAAGTTATCTTTCTCTGCGTTGTTTCCAAACCCTCAAACCATTGGCAACTTTGTCCCACAAAGTCTAGTTAAGACTCGAGCCAGACCCCTTAGAGATCATTTATGTCATCCTTCCCATCAGCCACCCACAGTCACTCCATCTACCAAAGGCGGTTGAGTGAGATGCTTTCTCACTGAGAAACTATTCATAGTTATTTATATATGATCTAGATTAAGGGACTGCGGCATATCTTCACGTACCCGCCCATGTAAAACCTTGAGCCACTCAAAGCACGGGGCATTTTCGATGGGCATGTCAGAGTTGAAGCCCAAGTGCACGAGCTTTGCCCTCCTCACGCTATCGCCTTCCCCGTCCACGCTCCGCTGGAAATCTCCCCCATCTCCGGCTCCGCAGCCGGGTCCGCGTTCCGGAGTGTGAGCAGCGGCGCCTTTCCTTTCAACGAAACGCTAGATTGACCCGAGAGTCTTGGGGAACAAAATTTGTGCGGTGACATCGTAAGCCGTAGTTGCGCATTATAAATCAATATTCCGGCTTACCCGGACATTCGAGGGGTAGAGGATGAGGACCTCATTGACTTTCTCGGCAGCCGAGATGCGCCGAGCTGCCATCTAAATAGTCAGAGCGCCAGGTTGGTCGACAGATGGAAATTACTCGGAAATAGAAGCAAACTTCCTCGATAGATCTCTTTTTCACCGAATCTGTTGGGTTTCGTATTCCAAGCCCGGCACTATCTCCGGGCCCGGCACTATCTCCGATCCGGTCACTATCTCCGATCCCGGCACTACCTCCGGTCCCGGCACTACCTCCGGTCCCATGACCGAGTCACTCCCCTGCACACGCACGCTAGAGTGCCGTTGAGCAACATGCCATTACTTATAAGGAGAGCCTCACAGTTTACGGGGCTATCTATCGACTCCAAGAAGTAGTGAGAAATTTTCCTTGTCTTCATACAATGTTCGCCTCCGACAAAGACACTGTCGCAGCTGCCCTTGCTGTCGAAGGCATTGCCTGCAACAATCTCCTCGCACCAAACCCAAAATTGGGAAATGCCATTGCGAATTCTCAAAGGAACAATCTGCCGGAGATCTCGGTATCTCCTCTACAAGGCCAGTTCCTCGCCATCCAATGCCAGCTGATCAATGCAAAAACTGTTCTCGAGATCGGCACGCTCGGTGGCTACTCGACCATATGGCTTGCACAAACAGGCGCAAGGGTTACCAGTATCGAGATCAACCCGAAGTACCGCGAAGTCGCACTGGAGAACGTCGCGGGACTTGACACTGAGATCATACTCGGTGCTGCTTTGGACGTTCTGCCGAAGCTGGCCAAGGAAGGCCGCAAATTCGATATGGTGTTCTGCGATGCCTCTTGGGGCGAACAGAAGAAGTACTTCGATTGGGCAGTTGAACTGACTAGGCCCAAGGGGTGTATTTATGTTGACAACGTTGTTTGGAATGTGCTTGAAAGTAATACCGCACAGACGGGGAAGAATTCGCTCTTGACTCATGTAGGCAAGAACAAAAGAGTCACGGCTACGCTGGTTCCCATGATCTCAACGGCACACACTGTGTCAAGGACGGATGGGCCAGACGGGCCGAGCGCGGGTCAAGCATCACGTGACACTGAATGAGCAGGGTGTGCGGCGTGAGCGCGCAGGGCGCACAAGAGGATCATGTGCTTAGAGGGCGCGCAGAAGCGAAGTAAGCGTGTACACACTAGGAATACTTAGGGGAAAAAAGGAAGAAGAAAGGAGGGAGTAGCTTTTAGCTTTAGTAATACTATATACCTACCTTTGCACTTATAGCGTGTTTACTTATTACCTTAGTTACCTACTACTATTTAATAGTCTAAAAGCTTTACCTAGACAACTAGCCTAATAAGTAATATGCCTACAAATACCTGTTATATAACCTAAGAGGTAGCTATGCCTAAGCATAGCAGCAGCAGCGCCTAAGCAGTAACTAACTTAACTAGTTGTCTTTTACCCCCTTTGCTTATAGAAGGGAGTACCCTAAGGAGCTGTAGCTTGTCCTATAGACTTGCTATATTAGTAGAGAAAGAGTAATAACTAGAGGAGGAGCTTAAGATTGCCTACAGGGAGACTTGAATTTATTATTAGTATAAAGAGCTCTTGTAGCTCTAAAGCAGTAGTTGTGCTCTTAACACTAGAGCTAACTATGTAATAGGCGTAGATAATAAGCTATTACCCTAAGACTAGAGTAGGGCTTAAGATAGCCTAGTGATCCTTTTAAGCACTAAACTAGATAATAGTTTACACCTATATTAACCCTTGTCTCTCTTTACACTGTTATATAATAGGGAATTATATAGAGACCTCTAGGTCTTCTTGTTTAACTACTGCATACGCTTTACACTATACATAAAGCAGTTTTATAATAACTACAACAAGATAGTGTATACAACAAGCTACCTTAAGGGCTATATAAAGAGGGGATAGATAAGGTATTTAACTAAGAAAGAATATAGCTTTATAAAGTAGGTAATTAAGGCGTAGGGAGATTTTAAAGATTTCCTATGCAACAAGCTTTTAGACCTAGGTAGCTATGTAGTTACAGTAACCTTATAGCTAGACTGCCTCTACTAAGGGCCTAACTAGAGCTTTAACTAGTTCTTTATAGAATATAAAGCGCTAAAGATAAAGCTGCCTTATACTATTCTAGAGAAGTAATGTATTTTTTTCCTCCTAACTAAGCTATAACTAAGCACTTAATAAGCTATTAGCTTATAGCTAGTGCTCCTAAGGATATGCATAGAGTTAGTTTTACTAGTAAGGCATATAAAGTAGGCTACTAACTTTTACTGTTAACTATAATATAGCTAGTATAATGCTTACCTTACTTAAGTAGTACCTAAGTAGCGCAAGAGAACTAACCTTACTGTTACACCTAGCTTTAATAACGTAAGTAAGTAGATAAATAGTAGGGTATACTATAACTATAATAAGTTAGGGTATATTATAAAGAACTACCTATAAGTAGAGAAACTATAGGGTATATACTACGCCTATAGAGTATAAGGCTATTATATAAATAAGTGCCTAGAGATAAAGTGTAAGAGATATAAAAGAAAGGGGTATATGTAGTGTAATTACTACAAGGAAGTAGATAATATAAACAGTATACTAGTAGTAGTAACAAGGGGGGGTAGTAATAAGGACACTATATTAAGATCTTGCTTATATTATAGAAGAGCACTATATAGGCAACAATAAAGGCGCTTATTAACTTAGGATTAGAAGCTAATATAGTAAGCCTAAGTATACTTAATACTAACTACTTACTATAGATATATCTATCTGCTCCCCTAGTTAATATAAATAATAAGCCTCTCTTAATAATAGAGTATACTACCTTTATATTAAGGCTACTAATAGTATAGGAGTAGTAAAGTATTAACTATATTACTTTATTATAGTAGACCTATAGCACTTAACACTTATCTTAGGTATTAAGTAGTTATAGGAGGTAAACCTAGTAGTTAACTAGTAAGTAAAGTACTAGTAATACCTTTACTATAAACAAGATGTTAGCCTTGTTAGGTTAAAAAAGGAATTCTATATACTATAAACTATAGTAATAGCGCTAACGCTATATATTACACCTATAGCGCCTACGCAGGAAGGGAGCAACAAGCTAGAGTAGTGTAAGTAAATAGCTAAGTATATAGACTTTAAGGAACTATTCTTAGAAGATAAAGCGCTTAGCCTACTAGAATACTCTATGCATAAGCACTATATTAACCTTAAAGAAGGTACTAAGGTGCTATAAGGACCTATCTATACGCTATTAGAAAGGGAGCTTAAGATACTTTATAAATACCTTAAGAAGGCTAAGGCTTAAGGGTAGATTAGGCTATTATAAGTCTAGGAGGGGCACTTATCTGTTTATCCTAAAGAAAGGGGAGCTGTGACTTTATGTTAACTATTGTGCGCTAAACAAGGTTATCAAAAGGACTAAACACTGCTACTGCTAATAGGAAAATCCTTAACTAGCTATCTAGTGCTAAGATTTACACTAAGCTTAATATTAAGAATATGTACTATTAGATATATATATATATAGGCAATAAGTAGAAGACAGCCTTTTACACCTAATATAGCTACTTTAAGTATTATGTTATACCTTTTAGCCTAGTTAATACACTAGTAATGTTTTAATTATATATTAACAAGGCCTTAGTAGGCCTAGTAGATATAGTGTATATTATATATTTAGATGATATTGTGTCTATAGTAGTAAATCTAAAGAGTATAAGGACTATGTAGTAGTGTCTTTATAAGGCTAGAGTAGTAGGGGCTTTACCTTAATCTAGGAAATATAAGTTCTATAGGATAATAATTAGGTTCTTAGGATTTATGTTTTAATAGAGGGTATCTTTATAAAGTAAGGGTATATTAAGGTAGTTACTTAGTAGCTACTACTATATAGTGTTAAAGATATTTAAATATTTCTTAGATTTATAGGGTTTTATAGGTAGTTTATTTAGAACTACTTTAAAATAGTAGTACCTTTAACTAATAAGCTAAAAGAGAACTAGAGAGGGAGCTATATCTAGATTCTATAGTAGTTATAGTGTTTAAGTAACTTATTATAGCCTTTACTAAAGCGCTAGTGCTACGCTATTTTAATATAGACTTACCTATAGTAATCTACACTAATATTTAAATTTACTATTAGGGTAGTGCTTATATAATAGTATAAAGGAGGTAGTATCCTATTGCTTTCTAATTATATAAGCTATAGGAGTAGAGATATACTATAGTACTAGTAATATAGAGCTACTAGTAATTATTAACAGCCTATAGAACTAGTAGTAATATATTAACTATAGTAAGAAAATAGTTATAGTATAAATAGATTACTTTAACCTTTAATTCCTAGATATAAAGAAGTACTTTAACCTAAGACAGCTACACTAGCTTAATAACTTAGTAGTGTATAATATTAATATTAAGTTTAAACTAGGTATATAAAACCCTATAAATAGACTCTTAAGAGGCTAGACTATACAGTAGATAATAAGGAGTAGCTACTAAGTAGTAAGGTAAAGGTAATATTAGTGTAGCTATAGTAGGCAGAGGTAGAATAGGAACCCCTTTAGGTTATAGTAATATTACTAAGGCTGCGCAAGAGGGCGTGTGTACAGAGGGCTAGGAGACAGCAGGGGTAGGCACCTAACCTTAGCCTGACTAGTTAGAAGGGGTAAACTAGGGGGCACAGCAGGAGCTGTGCTAGAGTAGTAATAGAGCAGAGGGCTAACCGCTTAAGCCTATTGCTAGGGCTATAAGTTGTGAATTATATGTCTTATAGAGGAGTAAAAATTAACGTAACTCTAAAATAGTAGATAGTAAAGTAAAGCTAATAATTACTATGTTACTGTAACTTTAATAGGGGACACCTTTATAAGGGAAGAGTAGTAGTCTAAGAGGTAAAAGTGTAGTAATTAAGCTAGGCTTATAAAGAGAAGGGCAGTAGAGGAGCCTAGTGTATTAACATAAGAGGTCTCCTCTATAAAGGAATATAAGTCTATATACCTTAAAAAGAGGGAATAAGGAGAAGGATCCTAGAAGACTACTATAACATAGAGTATATAGGACATCTAGGCGTTAGCTATATAATATAGCTACTATAAAGAAGCTACTATTAGGATAGACTATAGAAGAATATTAAAGAATATATTAATATATATATAGTATACTAGAAAATAAAGCTATAGTATTACTGCCCTTATAGCTACCTTGCTTTACTACTAATACTAAAATGTCTATATATAGAAATATTAATAGACTTTATTATAGGGCTTCTGCTATTAATATTACTACTAGGGAAAAAGCTATATAATATTATCCTTATTATAGTTAATTAGTATATAAAATATAGTATTTATATTACTATAAATATATGCCTTACTATAAGTAGCCTAGCTAACCTACTGTTTATAAGGGTATTTATAACTTTTAGAACACCTAAGGGTATTATCTTTAATTAAGGTGCACTATTTATAAGTAAGTTTTAGGTATACCTCTGCTACCTCTTAGGAATAAAGTAGTGTCTAAGCACTATGTTTTACCTATAGACTAATAGGTAGACTAAGAGGTAGAACTAGAATATAGAGCACTACTTTTACTACTTCTACGTAAGGGACTAAGTAGATTAGGTATAGTGACTTTACTTAGCTTAATTTATATATAATAACGTATATTACTTATCTATTAGTATATCCTTAAACAAGGTATTAATAGGCTAAGATTTACCTTTGCCTATAGATATCCTAATAGTAGGGGCAGCACTAGCCGTAAATATCTTAGTAAAAGAGAGGGTCTAATAACTTTGCACTAAGAAAGCTAATCTAGAGCTTATACTACACAAGGCAAGCGTACAGTAGACACAGGTGTACAATAAGAAAAGGACACTAAAGAGATTTAAGGTTAAAGACTAGGTACTACTGTTTAGTAAAAATATAAAGTAGAAGTGCCTAAGTAGTAAACTTATAGATAAGTAGCTAGGCCTTTTCTGTGTACTTATAGTAGTTAGCTTCTATAGCCTAGCTTACTAACTTAATACTTTTACCTACTACTGTATATATAATGTTTTCCTTATATTTTTACTAGAGCTATTTAAGAGTAGGGATAGTAAAAAGCCTAAGTAGCTATAGCTATATAAGATAAACACTAGGCTACTGTATAAGGTAGAAGAAATCTTTAACTATAGGGGACTAAGGTGTAATAGGTAGTACCTTATCTAATAGAAAGGATATAGTAGTAAAAAAGACACTTAAGAGCTATAGTATTATATTAAGATAAAGTTACTTATTAATAAGTATAAGAAGTAGAGAAGTAATATAATAGTAGTGTTAAGGGCCTATAGGCTAAATAACTAAGGCCTATAGGCTAGGGTATTTATAACTAGAGAAAATAAAGCTAAAATAAGTAACTAGAGTATATATAGGGCGTAGGTAATAAGCTAAAAAGACTATCCTAGGACAACGTAAGTAAGTAGCTTACTTAGTGCTATTACTACTAAGGGGTATAGTATTACTACCCTTCTTATTATTAGCGTTAGCCTTAGCCTTAGCCTTAGTAGTAGTGTAGTTAAGGTGTAGCTATGCCTCCTGCTAAAAGATAAAGTAGTACTATATATATGTTAGTAATAAGTAGTAGTAAGTAGCTTATAAGCAGTAAAGAAGAAGTAACGTATATAAGCTACTGCAGAGGTAACGTTCTTAATAGCTATAATAAGGCAGCTGGCCTACTCCTTGTTAAAGAGGGGAGCAGTGGCGGCAGCGCTAGCAGCGCTAAGCATAAGTGTGTCTAAGGGCGTAGCAGGGGCAGCTAGAACAGGGGGCGTAGGCAGGAGCACTAGGGGTACAACAGGGGTAACAGGAGAAGGCGCCAGGGGCGCACTGCTGGCAGTGTACGCCGCTGTAAGTATGTGCGCTATATTATTACTAGCGTTGTAGAACGCAGTTTAGAGCTAGGAGAAATCAGTGTGTGTAAATTAGATAAGCAGCAAAAGAGATACTTATAGTAGTAGCGTTAGGAGTGTCCTTAGTAGATGTGCCCTAGGCGTATATAGCCTAGTTAAGCACTTAGTAATGACCTAGGAGTAAGGCAGAGATCTAAGTAATAAGTAAGCAAGGTGTAAGTAGTGCTAGGGATACGCAAGGAGGGGTTATATAGGGCCTAGGTATAAGTGCCTACTGTTAGTATAATAAGTGTATTATATACCTTGGCCTAGAAGAAAGAGTAAGTAGGGAATAAGTAGTAATAATAATAAGATATATTACCCTAGTTAGAGTAGTGTTTAGTGGCCTTGTTAGTGTAGAGGTAGTGTACACAGGGTGTACAAGGCACATTATGTACCTTACTATGCTTATAGTGTGTGTAGCCCTTCTTCTTAGTAGGCTTTTATATAGAGTTAGTAATAAACAAGAGCAGTAAGTAAGTAGTATAAAGTATACCTTTATACTGCCCTTAGGGGTAGTAGGGCTAGCCTTTAGGGGACCCTTAGGGGGGCCCTTAGGGGGCTTAGGAGGACCCTTAGGAGGCACTATCTATAAAATAAAATATTAGTGCCTAAGTAGTAAATAAGTAGATAGAATAAGCGTATAGCAGTAGTTAGGCAAAGGGGAAGGTAAGTAAGTATTTAAAATTTCTATGTAGATGTTAGCGTAGGGTTATAAAATAAGCGTAGAAAGTGCTATAGGCGTATAGCGCTTATAAAAAAAATAGGGTAAAGAGAAGTACAAAATACACTTCTACTTAGATATAATAATAATAAGTTAGTAAGGCTAATAAGTGTAGTAAAAGCGTAAAGAAAACAATAAAATTATAATAACAAAAGAAAAAGGATCTATATAGTTAATTTAGGTTAAAGAAAAAAAGAAAAAAAAGAAGAAGAAAATAGCTATAAGAAGTTATTTATATAGGCCTAGGGAGGCCTAATTTAAAGAGAAAATATATCTAAAATAGGAAATTAGAAGAAAAAGAAGAAGCCTTTTACGCTTACCTAGGTTTAAATAGGAAACTAAAAGAAAAAAAGAAGCCTTTTACGCCTACCTAGTTTTATATAACAGTAATAATATATAAGACTAAGTAAAGAAGTTATAGTAATACTATAAAAAAGGGAAATTATATAAAGAGGACGTATAGTAATATAGTAGTATATAAGGGGCTATAGGAGCTTATAGCGTAGTAGGGTAGTAGAGGAAATAGCACTAGAGCTAGTCTACTCTAAAGAGGCTTCTAGGACAGAAGCCTAGAGGAGGAGGGCACTATGTTAAGGATAGATAGGCTAGATAGGCTAAGCGTGGGTTAAGTATTATGTGACACTGAATAAGTAGGGTGTGCGGCGCAAGTGTGCAGGGTGCACAAGAGGATTATGTGCTTAGAGGGCGCACAGAAGTAAAGTAAGCGTGTATACACTAGGAATACTTAGGGGAAAGAAGGAAAAAGAAAGGAGGAAGTAGCTTTTAGCTTTAGTAATACTATATACTTACCTTTGCACTTGCAGTGTGTTCGCTTATTACCCTAGTTACCCACTACTATTTGACATACTGCCTCTGCGGGACGGACTATTCTTGACGGTTTTTTAGTGGCGGTAGTAAATTGAGGCCTGTTAGTGGAGACGATGACTCTGATACTGGGGCCATAGTGACCTTTTATATGAAATAGTTAAGTAATTTGACTACACCAGGTATAATATGCTGACAAGGGGCAATTGGAATATGCCACGGTCAGTGAAGATTGGACCTGAGTGGCAGCTGATTGCAAGGTCATTGTACTTGATGATTCGAGGGTAGCATTTGGCTCTGGTATCTAAATATGAAGTTCACTATTATACACTCTCTGCGTAGCCAGTCTCCTTGACTGGTGCTTGCTTCTTCTCGAAAATCTTTTGCCTGATCTTGTCCGTCAAGTGGTCTGTCTTATCTCCCAAGAACGTCTTGATGCAACCATAGACGCCGGAAATGAACCAAAGAATAGCGTTCACTAAATCTATCCAAACAGCAACCTTCATTGCCCCGGTTTTGCTGCCCTTGTACGAGTCTTCGCTGTCTCTCTTGAGAAAGATGGCCGCGAAAATGCCGAAGACGACGATCCAAGCAATGAACAGAGTCAGATCCCAGGCAAAAGCGCGATATGTCTTGAATATCTTGATTTTGCTGCCGACGAAAGGGATAGCGCCGAGGGGCGTGGCGGCAACAAAGAGGACAGCTGTGACGGCTGAGGCCCCGGCGACAGTGATGGCAAGAATCCACTCGGGCGAGAAGCCGCTATCGCCCTTGCGGTCTGCGTCGACGCGGTTCCCGTAGAAGCCGCAGGCTATGAGGGCAAACAAGAACTGCAGCCCGCGGCACACAAGGCGTGGTATGACCTCTAAGGTCTTGAGCCAAGTCTTTCCCATGGTCTTGCCCGTCTCGGCACCTTCATTAAAGACACCGCGGCCGGCTTTTCGGCCAATTTCCCCCTTGTCGGCGGCCCGAAACTCTGACGCGGCGCCGGCGAGGCCTTGTACATTGCGGCCTAGCTCAATGGCAGTCTGGCCGGCCTGAAGAGCGGTTCCGAGTTTGCCCATTGTTGAATTGTAATGAAGAGTGATGAGTTTTATCGTGAAGTTGTTGAGAAAAGGTTGGCGAATTACGAATTGAGATACTTTGTGGAAGTGACCGATGATGAGAGGGCTATCAAACGTTGATGTAACAATAAAACAATGCGGGAATGCAAGACCGGCTGGCAGCTTGAAACAGAAATACTCCAAGGAAAAAACAGTCGCCAAGTGATTGAGAGAGAGCAACGAAACAACGCAGACTGAGAGAGTGACGAGGTGCTTGGATGGTACGGCTAGTATCTCTTCTTTATAGCATTTGGGAGGCAAAGACTCATTCGCCTTGTCAGAACGTGATACAAATGAATCACGGTAAGCAACAGTCACGCAAATAGCAGCAGCAAGTATTTGGCGCTGGCGCTGTTGTAATGACTGGTTGATAGCAGCCAATCATTCCAGAAGCTGTTGTTTGTCGACCCCTTGCAGGTGATCAAACATTGGAGGCAGCGGGGCTCAGACGTCTGAGCTGCTGTCACTTAATCCCCAATCATTGTCGATTGCCGCCCCCGGACGAGGCGCTTATCAGACCCTGTCGCCCATTACGCGCCGACAAAGAAGACCTCTTTGAACGAGAGGACCCACGGGACTGTGGTCATTTGGCGTATCTGCGTTTGCTTGTAACCCGCCCTGCAGTAAATGTATGCCGGCCTTAATAATAGCGCGCAGGCAGTAAGTGAAATGTAGGTATCTACAACGGCCGATCGACAGCCGAGCGGAGAATTTTTGTGCGCAAGAGGGGCCGATTGCGGCGGTTGACCGATTATGGAAACGTGGAGAGGCTTGCCTGCATGTTACTCGCGACTTGAGGCCATGAACACAGCCAATACCCCGCGAGCTGAGCCTCATTAAATCACCATGATGTGGAAGGGCTCAAGTGAACGAATTTGAGAAAAAAATCTCACCACCAACGGCTTTTCGGCACTAATATTGTGACGTGAGTTCATTTTGCATCTAAGGGTATGCCTAGTCTCTCTCTGCTCAGCGTTTGCTGCTCCGTCGTGCTAGTTACCTACACATCATATTAATGACATAAGTATGATGCAGCTTGTACATCTTTCCATTACTACCTAGAGTAAAACACACTGTAACCATAGAGTAATCTCTGTCTAGAAATCAGCTAGCTATTTAGCTCCAGTAATGGCAATAGTCGTAATAGTGAGAGTGACAGTGATAGGCAGTTGGAGGGGGGATATCACTGCTAGCTATCAAGCTAGTAGAAGTAGTAGCCATGTTACCTAAACTTGAAATGCCGGTAGTAGGGAGGGGTCATTAACTTTCGCCTGGTGCTATTATATTATAGTTTGACAAGCACTGCTCTCAAGACGGCCCTAGTCACATAGCGCAAGCTTTTTCAGTTTCGGTCACATGTCTTATCCAAATTGATAACCCAACCTTCCGATTCGGCCATGCCGAGCGACAAAACACAGGATACCGTTTTCCACAGCCACCTCCAAAAGTTATTCTGTTTTTTTTTTTTGTCGCCCGAGTTGTCCATCTTCAACTTTGTGCTGTTTCGTTTCATACCAGCCTTGCAAAACACCATGGTCTACGATGAATCCAAAAAAGACGTGGAAGCCGACGAGCGCATTGCTGAAGCCAATTGCTCTCCGCGCGCTGCCACCAACGACGCTCTTAGCACCCGTATCAAAAAGACGGTTAGTTCGGTTCCATGTTTTCGATAGCGTCCTACTGTCGTTGTTATGATTGCTTGTTCTGACGCGTATACGCTCCTAGTTCGACCGCCGATTGATGCCCATTGTGTTCTGCCTCTATGTCTTGTCCTATCTCGACCGTGGCAACATCGGCAACGCAAAAACCGCTGGGGCACAAACTGACCTTGGCCTGAGCGATTCTCAGTGGTCATTGGTGCTGATTTCTTTCTACATTGCCTATGTCTGTTTCGAGTGGACCACGGTGTTGTGGAAGATCTTCCCAGCCCACATATACGTTGCCGCTCTCTGCGTCTCGTACGTCGTGTCCTTTTCTTCTTCATGTTTCTGTGGGTAGTCATACATAGCTGACGACGTCTAAGATTTGGTACCGCGGCCATGTGTTCTGGGGCAGCGAATAACTTGGCCGGGCTCATCGCTTGCCGCGCACTGCTAGGCCTATTCGAGGCAGGCTTAGGGGCAAGCGCCCCGTACTTCCTTTCTCTTTTCTACCGTCGAGAAGAACTTGGCATCCGCGTGTCTCTTGTATTGGGAACATCCCCGTTAGCCAACTCGTTTGCTTCGGCACTTGCATACGGCATCGTTCATATCCGAGGCTCCCTGGAACCGTGGCGCTACCTATTCATTTTGGGTGTGTAACCTCCCCAAACAACCCTTCAGTTGATATCCTTTAGACTTACTTGAGCATGAAGAGGGTGCACCCACCGTCATATTCTCCCTCGTCGTCTTTTTCTTCTTGCCCGACTCCCCGGCGTTGGCAAAGTTCTTGACGGAAGAAGAAAAGATACACGCCGTAGAGCGACTCCAGGTCCGCGACCGCACCAAGAAGAACCGCCTCAACTGGAAGCAAGTGTTTGCTGGCTTGTCTGACTACCAAAACTATGTCCACTCGGCCATGCATTTCTGCTGCAACTATTCATTTGCTGCATTGTCCAACTTCCTTCCCACTATTGTCAAAGGCTTGGGATACTCGTCCATCAACGCACAGGGTCTGACAGCGCCAGTATACTTTGCTGCCTTCTTGTGCTGCATTACGTCGGCTTTTGTTTCCGACAGATATAGCAAACGCGGCTATGTTGTGGCTGCGTTTGCAAGTCTGGGCACCGTGGGATACTTGATCCTCACTGTCGTACGCGATTTGGATAGGCCCGGTTTGCGATATGCCGGTATCTGGTTTGCAGCTTGTGGCATATATCCGGCTCTAGTGATTAATGTTACCTGGGTTCTGAACAACCAGGGGGGCGACTCAAAGAGAGGAGCTGGCTTGGCCATGTTGGCAGTTTTTGGCCAGTGTTCATCCTTTGTGAGCAGCACCGTATTCCCTTCTACGGACGGGTAAGTGACCAAAATTCACTCCAAGCGCAGAAAGAAAAGATCATTACTGACATGCCTTTCATTTTAGACCTTTTTATACCAAAGGCTGTGCCATTGGCTGTGCCCTCACAGGCATGATAGTCATTATGTCACTGACATTACATTTTCTACTGGAGCATGACAATCGCAGGAGGGACAGGGAGCTCGGGCCAGTCGACAAGAATACAGCAGTTGATGTGACGGATGAGGGCGACAAGCACAGAAACTTTCGTTACTTTACTTGAGCCAAGCTTCATATTACGAGAACAAAACCCAGCGGTACGGATAACCGGAAAAACACCAGGGGTATTGTGGCCGTATTGGACGACGCAGTACCCCATCTTTTAGATGGTTCCTAGGCTGACTGGATGCTGTAACTCCGACCTCAGAAATCGCCGAACCCACGGAATCCATGATTCATATAATAGCTTGGGCTCTGATTCTCTGCACCTTGTTAGTGACCTTCACCTAGGCTGCGTTACACGCGTGTTTCCGGGCCGGCAATACAGAGTCTATCGTAGGTGCTCATACTGCTGTAAAGAGTTATCTTGCTGTTAGTAGCAGCATGTATTTAAGACGTCTAAGATTTAGAATAGATATAGACTGTTTAATACTGATCTTATAATACATCACTTAAAGTGGATTTTAGTGTCTCGAACTGCACTTGAGATTTTACCTGGTCTGTAGACTAGATAGTATACCTTTTAATACTAATAAATCTGCTAATAGTAGTTAGAGTAGTTAAGTTAGTTTAAGCTAGTATAGAGGTCGGCAGTATGTAAGTCCTGTTTGAGTCACTGGTTGGTGTCGAGTTCAGTGTACTTAATCTTCAAGTTATAAACAGTTCTTTAGGAGAAAAAAACCTGGCAATCAAACTAGATATGATTGTAAGTAACGAGCTGGACTACTAAAACATTTTAAGCCGATTCTGGATTCTTCCATGACTTTGAATAGTGATGGACATGCGACGACAATGTGCGTACCCTTCTCGCCGGACGTCATCATCGCATCAGCAGCGCTTCTACAAAGCCAAGAGCTGAAATCGACAAGAGGGCACCGAAGAACAGCAATCGTCCGCGGAAGGGCTGCTAGTAGCATATAGGTATGGCCAAGGCGGAAGATGCCGACCACAATGGGCCGTACTTCACTAGGGAGAACGGCTTTTGGTGTGGTGGGATTGGGACGGTATAATAATATGGAGGGTTGAAACTGGCGAATGCCCGAACAGGGAATATGTTCGAGGTCCACGAGTCCGTGGTACGAGAATTTTTGCTGCAACCAAAATGAATGGGGCGGGGAAGGGAGCAGCAGCAGCCATGAGACGTGGATGATGATTCGTGGCTCCGGGAATCATACGTTTACCCGTGCCGCACCGCGCTGTGCCTCTCTCCTAGCTCCTCAAGCTCAGCCCCCCCTGGTCAGTTCTGGCCATTGAGAGCCAGGAGACGAAGGCAGCTTTGCCGCTTGTCGGTTGCAAAAGTTCTTGTTACCATGGGCCCACGGAGACCCTGAACCAACCCGGCCGCTTCGCCAAAAGGCAGGTCGGAACTCGCGGAGAACCAGGGATAGGATCGCTTCGCTGAACCCCACCCCCTCTACTTATGGGAATTGCTGGCCTGTGTACGGAGTAGCTGCACCAGAAATTGAAAAGGAAAGAAAAGTTACTGGTGTGTTGAGAGACCCAGTCACAGCTGGTCGTCAAACTTATGCCAGCACCGATGCTGCGCCAACGAGTGGCGGAGAAGAAGTCTAGATAGAGTCTTTACGTCTCTGCTTTTATCGCCCACATTTATTGATCACTGGTGCACGTCACCTTGCCTCCGAGCTCCTTCTTTTCTGATGTATCAAGGTTTTGATGTTTTGTGGCTCCTCATTTCCATCGGAGAGTGTCTGTGGTGCTATCTGGTATTATGGGCCAGTCATAGGGATTTAGTTAGGAGGATCCATGGTAATCGCTCTCGCGCCTTACAGGGGAGAACAGGGGAGAACAGGGGAGGTAACCCTCCCACATCCCCTGGTTCGATCTTCATCGTTGGTTCGGTTACCATCTCCATATATTCCAAAGATCCAACCTTGACACCGCTGGTAAGGGACTGTTGCTACCTAACGACAGATATGGATGAGATGATGGGCCGCTGTTTTGATCGCGGAAGCTGGCCAGATTCCTCGGGTCCATAATGGCTGGCGAAGCACGGAGTAACAGCCACATAAGCTTAGTCGTGCGAAATGAGATAGACTCTACATGCACCCCACTGCGAAGTAAGGTTGGCAGCTTAATCCCATCGCCTCCGTGGTAGAACTAGGCCTGGATCCCAACAGCCAAGGGCGGCTGCATACAGGCATGGCAGAACAGATTGTCGAAACACCCACGGTGTTGCGACTGGAGTCTCGCCATAGTAGCGTGACCTTTTGCAAGCTAGAAGGTACTACCCTGGTGGATTACCTCTAACTCTTCCCTGTCGATCCGAAGAGGCGTGATATTGTGGGATTTTAGGCCGCAGGTGCAGAGTTCCAAGGTTTCTGTTGGTCCTGTTGGTCCTGTTAGCGTGATCCGAACCTTTGCTCTTCACTACCTCGCACCATTCTTCCCATTTGCTGCACATCCGTCAGATGTCCAGTTGTTGTAGCGAAAGCCGTAATTAATCAAAGTGCCACCTACTTACCCTGCCAGTCTCCCATGACTCGCTTGGAAGAAATCTATGTCGCTTCCGGACCCTTTGTACCTGCATCCAAGTCGTGGCAGCTTGAAGGCGGCGAAGCCATTCGTGATCCTGGGCACCATTAGTGGTCTGTTTACCAACCGTTCTGAAATTTCGGGTAAATCGTTTCGCAATTTTTCTTTAAGCTTTCAACCTGTTCAGAAGATGCAAATGGCACATATCTATCTATATACCCGCCTGCCCTCCGCCTTCGACTGACTGACATTCCTGCTTGACGTGCCCATGGCCGGTCCTAACACGTAAAAGCTTGTCTGTGCTTCTCGAACCCGACAACGTCAACGCTGCGTTACTTATCAGCTATGGCGGGCGTCACCAAAGAGGCTGTTGTGGTGAGTAAGAGTTGTATTTCCTCGGCTCTCCTTGGCAACCTCTTATTATACCATCCCATCTGCTAACATACACTGAAAAGCCTATTGAGGCCGTGCTCCTTACGCTTGCGGTCACCCTTGTTCTCGCACGATTATACCTTCGTCTGATTCTGCAGCGCCAGACACCCACTCTTAGCGATTGGTTTCTCATTGCTTCGATTCTCGATGCCATCGCGCTGTTCTCGACCGACACTATGGCGTATAAGTTGGGCGGAATGGATGAGTACGACCCATTTGCTCCAGAGGCTCCAGAGGACCAGCAGATTTCGCTCATGAAAGTTGCGTTTGCGGGCAACTACTTCTACGACACAGGCATTTACTTACCAAAGCTGGCTTTGCTGTCCTTTTACTTCAAGTTGGTTCCACCAACGATGCCTTTGTTGCGGAAAGTCCTATACGGAACGTGCGGGTTGACACTGGCTTTCGCCATGACTACTGCCTTCTTGGATACGTTTTGGTGTGGTCCCGACGTGTCTGTTAACTGGGGCTTGGATTCTTCCTGCTCAACCTTCGACTCTAAACTGGTATTCCGCATCGATTGGGGGATGAATTTTCTGTCAGATCTGCTGAGTATGTTCTTTTTTGCCCAACTCTTGTTTATTGCGCTTGGCTCACGAACTCGAAGTCTTTGCTATTCCATTCCCCCTTCTCCTCGGCCTTCAGCTCAGCAAAAGGTATATTATTGGGCTTGCAGCTACGTTCTCCACGGGCATGATCACAATTGGAACCAGTGTGGCGAGATTTGCCACTGTCGAATCCATTCAGGCATGGACCAACGTTTGTAAGTTTCCCCGGACCGATTGCTGTTCTCAACAGACTAACCAAAGAACAGATGTGCTATCAATGACGGAGATGGCAGCCGCCATCATTGTGGTATCGCTGCCAGCCCTCAAGTCACTTCTACATCGTCGTGGACTGGCCACATCGAAATATGGAACTGGCGAGACAGAGGCTTACAAGAAGAACGTAACAGAAGCCAGCCATAACCATTTCAAGCTCTCTTCTGGGACAGATCCATACGAAGCGACGACACGAGTGGTCGCCGAGGAGGATTCGGGCAGTGAGGTGGAGCTAAACAATCTCCAACGATCGGACGTGATTTACAAGTCGGCTCGCGTGAGCGTGACATACCAGAAGCGAGAGGATGTTGGTAGAGAGGAAAGGTTGTCGAAGCCTGCATCCTAGCTCAGCTCATTCCCCCCCGGCACGAAGCAAGGGGGGAGCGGGGAGCGGGAGGGGGTGCACCATGTACGTTAAGAATTAACCGCGACTTTATGCGGCCCCGGCCCGAACAAGGGTCGGCCGAATGGTCAATTATACCCTATCCGGGTTAATACAGCGATGCATGTCTACGGCGTAGCTGCTGGGAAAAAAAAATTTGAACCATACCACCCAGAGCAAGCCGATGGAAATGATAAGAACGGCACACCGTTTACTGAAACCAATGTACGAGGGGTAAAGGGAGCGAGATTAGAAAGAAGAGGGGGTAAATGATTCGGGGCTGATTTGCGCGTCAACATGCCATCTACCCACCTGTGCAGATTCTGCGGCCTTGCTTCTGCATTACTGGTCCCAACTGCTGTTCAACCTGTATAGCCCAAGGCCAAGCCAGACCGCTGGCCAACAAATGCCTAGAGGGATGTCGCTTCAAGTCCAGCCAATAGGAATTATACCATTGGTGACTCCTTGCAGTCATACCCTGCTTTTGCTAATTGGCGGACCAGAGTTCTGTGTCGTCCGTGCTTGATATATGATCTGAGGTCCCGTCGCACCAGTTTCAGTCATTGTGTCAATATACTTCTTCCTTTGTCGTTCAGTTTCTCAGCCTATATTCAAGATGGCGTACTTCATCGATGGGAAAGATTGCATGGCAGGTCGCCTTTCTGTTTTCAGACGTCGTCCTATGCTGACATTACATTCAGATATCGGAATGGATTCTATTAACGGCCTCCTATGTCTTCGTCGGTCTGCGCGTGTACACACGCCTCTTCCGCTTGCGGGAGAAGCTGGTCTTGTCCGACTATCTTCTACTCCTCTCGGCTTTCAACGCCCTCGGCCTGATCATATGCGACACGTTGACGTACCAGATGGGCGTCATGGATAACTGGGAACCGTCTGTTAGGCTGTCCAAGGTTTGCTTGCCTTAGCCCATCAGTTGACGAGCTATCTGAGAGCAAGACTGATTCTGTTGCAAGATATCCTTCGCCTCCAATTACTTCTATGATGTTGGAATGGGTTTTCCGAAGATGAGCATGCTTGCTTTCTACTGGGCCTACTTCCCCGCCGACACTAGCCCTGCGATGCGCAAGGCGCTGTGGGGTATCACTGCGTTCGTCGGACTTTCGTACATGACCATCCTCTGGGATGACACATTCTTCTGCGGCAAAGACGTTTCCATCCAATGGTCTCAGGAGGAGGGTGCTTGCAGCGTCTTTTATGCACCTGAGCCCTTCATCCTCAACTTCACTCTCAACTTGGCTTGCTATATCTTTGGTACGCGTTCTCGCCCACCCACAATGGTAGTAGACATGCTATCAACATCTTCCGTACTAACTCTTCCATTAACAGTCTATGTGCTCCCTATTACCCTCTTGATTCAAGGCGTTCTGAAGCCCTCGAAGGGCCTCAATTTAATCCTCGCCCTTGGTCTTACGACAATCTTCACCACTATCGTCCGTTTCATCACACTCAAGGTTGGAACAGGACAGGAGAACCTTGTCTGTACGTATAATGGCGATTCATCCTTTCACTCATCGTTGTATGACAAATGACTAATGCTCGTCAACTAGATCCTCTCAGTGTTCTCGAAATGACACTTGCCATCACTGTCGTTGCCCTTCCTGGCTTGAAGCCTCTCTTGGACGGCAGGTCCAAGAGCCCATCAATCGATACCGTCGAAGTCGAAAATCAGAACAAGACCTTCTCATGAAGAGTCCATACGCATTCTAATTGTATATTTGGAATTGGATACCATGGCCATGGGTGTGCGCCACTCTCCAGTTGGTTCTGTGGTCTTCACTTGATCACTTGACGTAACAACTGCTTTGTGCTGCTCTTCATCGCTTTTTTAAAGGGCAATAAACGTCCCAAGTCAACCATGTTCCATATTTTGCCAGAAGAAACTTTCCAAAACCTTGGAAGTAACCGGAGGCGAAAGAAATGTTGACCAAGAGAGACGGGTTTTAGAAGACTTCATATCATTCGATTTCGCGCACATAAACATTCTAGACGTTTTGTTTGTGACCGATTATGGGAAATAAAACATTTGTAACTGAATCCGAGCTCCCAGCGCGCCGCAGGTTATTTGTTGTTTGGTTTCGAAGTGGCGTATGTGTGTGCCCTTTCTAGCTGCTCATTGGATAGTAATATTAATACCTTCTCATCTACTGGCTTTTGACACCTTAAACATGCTTCGCAGTGGAGTTTTCTTTCAAAGATTATTGCCAAGACCTGTCGCATATATAAAAGAATCCATCTGGTGGTTGCTTACTATGCTTAAGTCGATCTCTTCCACAGTAACTGGTATCGCTAGTGTAGGTGATTGCAATGACGTTTTGTCGTAATTCTATGTACAAGCATGGGAAGTTCTCCGTCTAGAACGAAGGGCATTGAGTACTAGCTAAGTTTCCATAATCCACTAGCCTCTTATTCCAGCTTTACACTGTCAATCCAGTTCGTGTACCACATCCACTTAACAAAGATAGCATCTCAACTGGACTGCTCCATGCTTCCAAGTGCTCAACGGCACTCTAGCCGCTAGTATCCTTACAGGAGTATGCTAGGTCACCTCTGTAAGATGATCCTGGCTTCCATATATTCAATTTTATAGTGCGGAGCGGACCATTCTTGTACTTTGTTGACTATCGGTCGGTCCTATGTATTTGGCAAATATCAATAGTGTGATACGTTCTTGAAGCGGCCCTAATGGCAATGGTTTAATGTGGCCATAGTGTAAGAGAAGTCAACAGTCAAGGGCTTAAGCATAATATTGACCCAAGGTTTTCGACTACTAGGCTCTTGACCGTGCGAGCCGCAATACCCCCAGCTTCAGAACCGTTCAAGCCATCAAGGCGCTGTCTCGTAGGCTCTTGCGATTTAGATTGCAAGTATCCCCCCCCAAACTCAATAGACATAGCGAGTAGTTGTGCCGTTGCTGAATCCTCCATGCCTACATTGCGTCATCTGTCTTTTCCCGTTATAAAGTCTGCCACAACGATAGTGTCGGGCACCTCACTCCTCTGATAGACCAGATATTCTGCGATAGGTACTTTGATATAAAATCTGGGATCAAGTGGAACAACTATCAGTATTGATATCACAGGCGATCGATCGAATAGCAGCAATAGCGTATATTGACTATTGGTTGCTGAAGCTTTTGATTGATCATTTGAAGAAGAAGAAGAAGAAGGAGAAGGAGAAAGTGGCCACTGCCGTGGATGGATCACCATGGTGAAGGTGAGCAACCGAGGCGGGTCACATGACCTCGGAGCGGCTCCACTTCACCACCGGTCGGGGCGGTTGGTGATATCGCAACAATCAGTTTGTCATCCCTCAGAGACACCTTCTAAGTGGAACAGGTCAAAGAGATAGTCTTCGAGAAGTAAGTTGATGGGAATAAAACTATTCAGCTAAGTCAAATAATCAGCACCTTGCTCTACAACCAGTACTCCGCTCAATCAAAAAGGCATACTTGCCGTGCAAGCCCTTGCAACGGCACTGGCAGCGCACTCCTATCTCAAAATGACACATAGGCTCTCACACTTGATTAATGTAACATTTGAAACGAGGTCTTGTAGTTTTTGAAATGGGCTCCGCAGCTGTTTGAGGTCTTGTGGCCCATTGTTGTTACAAAACTCACAGCTACTGACGATGTGGGGCGTGGGGCTGTCTAAATTCTCTCATCAGAGCCTGCTTCTTAACGAGACAAGTCATTGGTCGATACCTGGTGGCCGGCCTCCGCAATGTCTTAGCCGATCAAACCAGGGAACTTGCTAAGACTGGTGGCTGGAAAAGTCGACATTAGCTTGCTGTTGCCCGCTAAGCCTTCCGAGACAGATCTTTGCTCTAGACTTCATACAGATACTCCGGACAACAAGAGCCGTTGACTCGTTCTGCCGCGCTAAAGTTGAATAAATATGACTTGCTGATTGAGATACCGCCCGAGACAAGTAAATTGGCTCCTAAACATACACACTTCGAAGTGATCCAAGAGGCACCATTTAGGCCAAGAGTACTCTCGCCTTAAACAAGAAATCTTTCAGACTCAAATAGCCTCGTTGCTGGCCTGGCAATCTAAGATCGTGAATGAACCCTTTCCCCGAATTCAGCTTCTTTGTGTGGGACTGTTGGGCAAGTATGCGGTGTGCTTGTGCAAGCTGGTATATCACTTTGCTGCCGGGATCACTACATGCTGACTCGTACCTTTGTCAGACGTACACGCGCGCTTTCCGTCCTTCTTATTCCGTACTTCCAATCACCTTTTGAAGAACCACCTCTAGCTGCCAGGGTATGTCGTTCGCGACTGGGGTGACACAAAGGCAGGGCAACAGGATGGTAGATAAGCTACCGTCCATAAGAAAGATCATCACTGTTATCGAGTATGCTCCAACACCCGCCTTTTTCCGATTCTACAGACAAGCTGATAGTGTTCCCCCCCTGTCAACCCGAGAGTACTGTGCACGATAACAGCGATAAACCTTATTTCCTAAAGGCCACAGGTTCAAATCCAGTTTTCTTGGATTTTTTTAGTTCTACTATATCAACCGGCTCCGCCGGGAAGGGTTGGGATGGTACTAACCCACCCTGCTTCCTACGCTGCGCTCCGGGTCGGGATAGGCCAAGACTATCCCTTTTGCCTCTGTGTTATCACTAAATCTACTGTCTACTGGACTCTGCATAGACTAGTGTGCATGGTGCTCTCTGGTGGACATGGGGGGGACACTATCAGCTTGTCTGATCACTCCCTTTCTCCTTCTAACGGGGACTTCTGCTTATAAGACTATCTGCGCAAGCGTAGTAAAAACAGAACCTTGTGCAATAGTGACGACCAAAGTTGATAGGGGGAGTTATCTGAAGAGAAACTTCAGGTTCGACATCGGACCTAGCGCCACGATAATGCCGCAGCAAAATGGATTTGGCTGATTACCTTGACTGGAAATACAAAGACTCTTGGTCTAGAACCGCCGACCTACCAAGCCCAAGCTGAAGACTAGCTTGTTGCTGCTTGCTACGAATGCCTCAGAGTCGAGCAGGGTTGAGCACAGAATCTTCAAGGTCTGTGGCCACTTAGGCTTCGTCATTTCCTTAATTACTCCCCACGATGTTACGTGTCCCTGTCTTTTTTCTTGACTGTGTCATCAAGTTAAAGTGGAGACTCTGGGGAGGACTTCAAAGGGTAGCAGTTAACAGGCAGACACTTTGCAGGTCAAACCTTAGCATCTCAGACTATCTCAAAGTACTGACCCACCTCCTCTTAAGTCACTTCTGTCCCCACACCACCAACTTCAAATTCTCTACACCACTAACTTCAAATCTTTAACTCCTAAGTTAATTAAAAAAAAGCTTTTCCAATAGTATATACTATAGCTTAAGTATTATTTTAAGGTCTAAACTAGGGGTAAATATCTCTAAAAAGTTAATTTATGCTACTATATTCTAGATACACTTTAAGCTGATAGAGATATCTTTGTTTTCTTCTTTTTTTTTATAGTAAAAGGGTAAACTAGTCTATGCATAGGTCTATGCAGGATTAAGCGAGAGACTTCTAGAGGTACTTTGATGACTCAAGTATTGCTCTGCAAAGTGTCTGCCTGTTAACTGCTACCCTTCAAAGGCAGCCTTCCAAGGATTAGATGCTGGACGCTCACGTGGCTTGGGTGCACGTAAGATAGCAACAGAAGCGCGTGTCTAAAAGGCGGATCAGTAGATTGCCAAGTCTGAGCGTGCGCAGGGAGTGTTAGTTAGTAGTGTCTTAAAGTGGTTTAGATATCGATAGATCCGTTGCTACATCCTGTGTCTTCAGCTGAAGAGAGATAAGAGGCCCAGCCTCAGAGCCATGCTTGTGGGCATGGCCCGCCACTAGCCGTGCCGTATGCCATATGGTCTTGAGTCAGTGCTGCAGTAGCGTAGGTATTTGTGAGCTAGGTACCGCCTGACCCATCAGTTTGGCTAGTACAGATGTTACATCGGATGAACTCTGAAGGGTGCAATATAGAGTTTCTTACCCCGAGAAGGGCCAATGCTAGCGAGATCTTACATAGTAGAAGAGGGCAGCGATGTGACTCCGTGTTGCTGGCACCGTCTGTCTCCTTCCCGATTCAGCGATGCCGCTCCACATCTATGGGCGCACCACGCGTATCATCACCCGTTCTGCCAAGTGCTTCATGGATGACGGACCGGGAGTGGATATTTACGGTTTCCCGGGTTCGCCAAATACCGCGCGTCTAAGAGCGCAGGCGATTCAGTAGATACCTTGCTTTTATTTGCAAGGTGCAACACTTAAATAGGGGTTATTCCAGCCGTCCACACGTGTCATATCTGAACCACGTACGGAGTAAGATGGTCTTGGATCTCGCCGTATCTTCCAAGTTCAACCCCCACTATCTGTCCTGGTAGTGTTGACGTGTCACCAGGCCCGGCAACTGGTTGCCTGGTTTTTTTTTTTTTTTTTCCCTTTCCATTTCTTTTCTGTTTTTTTCTTCTTCTTTTCTATTTTGTCGATCGTAACCATGACACCTGACAGCAATGCCTGGCACGCTATCAAGCCCCAAGGTCTCGCTTTGGCCATAGTGGTCACCGGCATTATATTCTTGGCCCTCACTACCGTCGTCGTTACTATACGATGCTGGATCCGATTTCGGGCGAACAACGTCGGCTTAGACGACTTTGCTATGGTAGCTGGATACGTAAGATAACCGCCCCTCCTTTCCTATCAGCCCAATGAATACGACATCAGTCGCTGATGATTCGCCCTGCCAATCTAGGTAGTTAACGTCCTTCATACTTTGGTTGCCATACGCGGGGGCTTCACAGGCCTGGGAAGCAGAGATGCTGTCCTGAACGGTGCTGCTCGGATGGAGGGTCTGAAAGTAAGCTTGTATCGAAGGAAAGAGCTGTTAAGCTCTCCAGCTAAACAAACTACTTTCTATTTTAGTCACTCCTGATATGGCAAGCATTGTATTCAGCAGGTCTATGCTTCATCAAGGCGAGTATCAGCATCACACTCATGCGTATCACGACACAGAAGGTTTATCATCGTATTCTTATCGGACTTCTCGTTTTTTGCTCCGTGGTGAGCGCAACAAGCATTATCGTGATTCTAAATCAGTGTCATCCTCTCGAAAGATATTGGGACAAAGCGGTGCCTGGTAGTTGCATGGCGCCTGCCAGCGCCACAGCAATGTCATACATTTCTTCCGCCGTCAATGTTCTCACTGACATCAGTGTTGCCACCATTCCTATTTTCCTTCTGCGTCATGTTCAGATGCGCTCGCAGCTCAAGTTTTACATCCGAATGCTATTTGGATTGGGTCTTTTGTGAGTCTTCCTGCCCTCTACCTCTAACCAAAACATCCCCCTATGGATGAATACATTACTTTAAAGGAAAGAATACACCGCTAACGAGATGTGGCTGTCAGAGCTGGTGTTGCCAGCACTATTCGGCTTGGCTTTACATCTGCATATATGGAGACCACTGACTTCCTATGTACGTATCTTCTACCCCTACTTACGATGGCCTTTTCTTTTGGAGTAGCAAACACCAAAGTTCAACCATTCTTACTCTTATTCATCAACAGATAATACTGGCAAGGTTGTCCTGTGCACCATCCTCGAATGTAGCATAGGCATCATTGCGGGGTCCCTCCCTATACTGAGAACGTTCTTCGCACGCCTGGCCAGGGATTACAGCTCGGGTACAGGAACGGGCCACAACAGCAAATTCAAAACAATCCATCTCACCTATGGTCAGTCCAACACCCGAAGAACGACGCAATGCGAACTCGACACGTACGTACACATTTCCGGAGGAGAGAACGAGAACGACAACAACGGCAGCGAGAACAGGGATGCCAAGAAGAGAGTTACCCTCACCCGTAAAGTGATTGTAGTTACAACGGACGTACGTCAGACCTCTGACGGGTTAGATGAGCTGAGTACTGGAGGAATAGCGACACCACCAAAGGTTATGGTGGCTCCTAGAGTATGAAGATTGGGATTGAACCCGACGAAAACCAAGCAAGACAGTTCTGAGTACATGGGACGAAACCGTGTTTTATATCATCCAACAATGTCACATAACATGTTAATCGATTTTATTTTTTTTGTGCATTTGCCAGACAGTTGAAGTGACTAGACATTTGCTTGAGATGATTCGTGAAGTTGAAAATTGCTTCGTGTGGCTGGTGCCGGTTGTGACGGGTACCGAGACTTGCATCATTGGTAGTGGTGCGTACAAAGCCAGCTTTAAGATTGTCCGGCACAACGGCTGTTGTAGTTTCGACGCCACGACCCCTTGCCAGCTTCACGACGGCTCCGGCGAGAATTCTGACTCTTCATAAACAGGCTCAACCAAAAAAGCTAGATGGGTTTAGAAGCGTACCTATTTGCCGTCACGGCGCTTGAAAACGAGGTGACTATCCACCATCGCTTGTAGACTAACGGCAGCATAGGCGGACGATCAGCAGGTACTCCACACTTTGATCTTGCTGTCCGCAACGATACAGTGGCCGGTGTTTATCCCATTGGCAATCATTCTGCGCATGTTTATGCTTGACTGCGTAGATGTTTGACACACTGATCATACCGCGATTGCATTACGGGGAAGCAAGGTATTATCTACATGTATCGTATACGAAGAAGGAAAAAGAAAGAAAGCGCTCGTATGCTTGGCAAAATGTTCTTTTGATGTCATTACAAAAGATACTGATCATTAATCCCATAACGTAGGCTGAAACAAAGAAACACTCTGGGTATCATGTTTATCACCCAATCTACAAATAAAAGGCTCCAATGCTGATAGCCAAACTCCACGCAATGCAAGTGTAAATGCCCATCCCGGATGCCAAGCGTGCGGCGCTTGAATCGTCATCTCTATTGTCCGAAGACGAGTGGCTCGGTTCACCCGATGAACCTGGCGTGGACTTCGTCGCGGCGCCGACGCCCTGTGAAGAGGTGGCGAGCGCGTCGCACGCCGCGCTATCGGGCTCCCCGCCGCCGAGCTTACCGCCGATGTTGGCGACGACGGCTTCGGAGTCGCGAACGGGGATGCTCGCTTTCCCATCGTCTCCTACCTTGACGGTGATGTCCTCGTTGGCGAGCTGGGTCATCTTCCCGTCGTTGCCCTGCTCGAAGCTGATACCGTTCCAGGTCGTGCCGCTGGTGGCGTCGGCGCCGTCGCTCGTCAGGTACGATAGGTGCAGCATCTGGCCGGCGAGGGAAGCGGGCAGGGTTACGTCAACGGTGATGCTCTCCTTGTCGGTCTCCGAAACGTTGGCGACCTTGCCGTTGAGGACGACAAGGGAGGCAAGCGAGTCGCCCTGGTACACGGACCAGGCCTTGACGTACTCGTTGTGAGCAGAGGGATAGTCGGTGATCTCGGCCTGCGCGACACGGGCAGTGCACGACCGGCCGATGGTTTGGCCGAAGGCGGCTATGCCGTAGTAGAGGGGGCGGACAAACCGGTCGCGTCCGAACATGGCGGTCGGCTGCCAGGCGCTGGCGTTGCTGTCATACGTCATGTGAAACTGGACGGACGAGATGTTGATCGTGGCAGCGTAGAACAGGAAGTTGAAGGTCCAGAGGGCGGCGGCGAAGGTGTTGCTTAACCCTTCGACACCCAAAGGGCCGACGACCGACATTTCTCGCAGCGCAAACGGGTGATTGGTCTGCTCGGCTTGGGTGATCTGGGCCTGAATGGCGGACTCGAACTGGGCTTTGGTCGTGTCAAAACGCATCATGTAATCGAGCGTCAATGGGTAGGGGAAGGACCCGACAAAGTAGTAGTAGTTGTGCTGGTTCCAGCTTGAAATGTAGCCGACATCTGAATTGCTGGGCCTTTCGTCGATTCCGTAGCTCGTCAGGTCCTTGATCTCGAAGCCGGTGCCGGCAACCCAGGCCGTCGAAGCGGATGCCTCGAATAAGTTGCTGCGCAGCCCACGCGGCTGCAGGACCCTTTCCCACACGGCGTCGGCACGTTCCCGCCATTCTTTGACGTACTGGGAACCCGTCCACGAGCTTGTCCGGAAGCGGTTGTGGTCGTAGAGGTCCGGCTCGTTTCCCAATTCAAAGGACATGAGGTTGAGGTTCGTACACCGGTCGAGGATCTGGGTGACCATGGTGGTGAGCCGATCGAGATAGTCGGACTCGGAGTAGCCCATGTTCAAGCCCCAAATGACGGGTGTGCCCTCGGGCATGCGGTTGGCAATCTCCATGAAGCGGGGGCCGATGATGAAGTTGTCTGCAGGTACATTGCCGTCTGCGAGTGGCCGAGGGTTCGGCTCAATGAGCCATTTGTCTTGCGAGTCGTCGTAGATGACGTAGTCCTGTGTGTTTCCTCCCAATCGCATATGTGGTGGCCGGCCGGTGAATTCGGCCAGGTTATTAAGGAGGTTGATGCTGAGGTCGTTTGGTGTCTCGTCGCCCATGAAGTAGTAGAGGTGGTCGAGCTCGATGCCGAAGCCGGCGAAGGAGGGGTCGATGTTTGCTGAGACATTGTGGGGGACTTCTTCGGAGAGCGTCAGGGATAGGATGTTATCGGCGGCGAAGGCGGCGGAGATGAGGCCGCAGCCCACAAGGAGACGACTCTGCAACGGCGTCATGTCGAACAGCTCCCGGGGACCGAGAGCGACTTTGAATCAAAGTGGGCAGGCTTGGGTAGGGCGGCGGCGGTATGGTCTCTGGAACATCGTGAGAACCCAATGAAGAGCGGGACGGTCAACCGACTTTAAAGGTTGCGCAAAACCCAAGGAAAGCAACCATTTCATCATTGCAGTGGATCACAAAGCCGGAGTTTTGGGGGGGAGCCCTCTTGCGTCAGTCGAAAACCCTTGTTGGTAGCTGGCACCAAGACTGGGCGTTTGCTCCAGTCTGACGCGTACTACACACATCGACGACTACTATGTGTATCAATTGGCAACGGGCGGGTGTATTCTGGAGGGAACAAACAGTGTGATGCGGATAAACCCAGTTTTCCTCCCGCACCACGCACCAAGATCTGTTTCGGGTCCTTTTCACCGAGCCCATTGGAGAGAGTCACAACTCCACGGGAGCCTAGACCAGTAGCCGTGAGAATGCCATGCCTGATTTGGCACGTTCGATGCCGTTGGTGCCGTGATTGCGACGGCCGGCTGGTGGGTTGATGACATCAGAGATGGATTGCAGACCCTGTCGAGCCAGTGGGCCAAGCGTTGGCAGATTTCTTACACACTACGGTATCCGTACACTACTCATGGCTACGGCGTAGTTTAATACGCTAGCAGAGCAGATTTGTATCCGCCCCGCAGGATGTGCGCGGGTAGCAGGGCAAGCCATCGGTGATGTCAAACAGAGCTTGGTTCGTGTTTTGCGCAAGATTGAGACAATGGCCAGCCCATCGACGAAGAAAAGGTCCGCAAGGATGGGGGGCTTTGCTCGGCCCGTGTGCATGTGTGTTTGAGGGCGAGGTTGATAAGGTTGACGGCGCCCTTGCTGGCGCCATGTTCCTCCTACAGCCTGTTGCGGTTAGGATGGGTGCCAACGGGAGGTTTCACAACCAGTGACCTCTTGGCCGCTCGCCGTTCGGGGCTGTGGTGTCCGTCTCTGACATGTTCCGTTTCCTGCAGGAACAATAGGAGAGCGCGTCGATTTATCCGTACTGTCGATCGCTTCTGTCCTCCTAAACGAAATTGGAAACAGATCGCTCCGACACCCGCTGAAGAGATGCAGCTCTCTGATGGAGATTTCCAACCGAACACCAGATTCTCGGAAGAGATGCGAGAGACTCTTTGCGCTGCCGTGTCACAGCGGAAGCAAGCGACCCTCAGAACGACACAGTTCGTCGCACCCCACTAGCAGCAACGAATATTTGCTGGGGAAGAGGAGCACAAACCGACGGACGGGGACGGCACTGCGGGAATCGGCCGGGAAATCCGCGTCAAATTGGCTGACGTCAACCTGATGTAGGGGACGGGGACGGTTGCGGTCACCAGGCTGTCCCGGTTTTGCAAACCGCCAAGTATCACACGTGCGGAGGGAATCGTCACGGAACCATACACCAAAACATGCGCTGCACGAAACGCCGATACCGTCGGGGAAGTCGAGTCGTCTGCCTCTAGGCCGAAAGTTTTGAGCGCGAGTGACCGGGCATCCCCTCTAGGCGCTCGCGCATCCTGGTTGAGCTTATTGACCCCGAGGATTGTTACGTTTCCTTGGAGGCCTTTTTGTTGATGCGTCAATGTCTGACAATAACCCCATAGAAACATAGGTCAGTCAAGAACGTCCCTGTCCAAGCGTCTCTTTTTGACCTTTTCAATGTCCGTTCTATATAGCTTTGATACACCGCAACGAGCAACGAGCACCCGAGCTGGCAGGAAAGGCAACCGGAAGCCTGGAAAATGGCATGGCTGGTAAGAGATCTGCTGTTCTCCACAGCCAAGGCTCGCACCCCGTCTCTGCCCCCCCGCTGACCTACCCCCCATGCCTTGGCATGCCGGGCACTCCAGCCCCGACGATCAGGAACTCCGTGCTGGACCGGCGGTGTCATAATGATTCTTTTCTGTTTGCATGCCAGCCTGCCCCCAGGTAACTCGATCTGGCAAACAGCGGCCGGATGGGATGTGCCAGCAGCACGTGCCAGTCTAGCAGGCGCCGGACATCTTCCCAGCTAAACCAGTCCCGCACCCAGTAATGGCTTCATAGACGAACAGGTTTGAATCATGGTTACAGGAACGTCAAACCGAGATTAAAAAAAAAAAATTCGATTGGTTCCTCGTTGATTCTTGATCACAAAGCACTCTGCTGAGCTGGTCTGGGAACAACGTTGCGTCTTCAATTGAGGGTTTGTCCAACACTCCAGACCGTTTGCTACCCGAAGCCTATCAGAGCTAGACGCCAGTTCAAAAGTTCCTCGAGGCCCATCTTCCGGGAGCAAATTACCGCATTAGCGGCTCCGGATGTACCGGTATACTTGTGGCTGCACTTGTCTTGGATGAGCCGCATAACAAGCCCCCCCCCTTACCACCGCCAAAAAGTCAAATTGACGGTTGTCAATTTGTCCGTCTCCAAAAAGGGAACCTACTCATCACCCCTTGAGCACGACACGACATCCAGCTTGCTCTGATTTTATCTTGGAGCATTCTTCTAGCAGGTCGTGGACAGGCATGTCTTCACAATGCACTTCATAGCAGACTACTGGCGGCTAAAGACAGCAAGCGCTGCTCAAATCTTCATGTATTAATTAACCATGGCCTCGGTGGGCTGGGCGTTATTACTTCTAGGCGGTATGCTAGACCACACTCTCCATGCAAGCCACTCACAGCTTAGCAGTACTTGCAGGCACCATCCGGGCAGTAGCCGTGGCTGCAGCTGAAGCTGCAGAGCCCCTTGTAGCTCTCGTCCAGCCCATCGGCAGGGCAGCCATCGCGTCCGTCACCGGCGGGCGGCGTCGTCGGCTGGCCGAAGGTGGAACATTGGCACACACCGTCGGGGCAGTATCCGTTGGAGCACGAGAAGCTGCAGAGACCAAGGTAGCTGTCCGACAGACCAGACTTGACCGTGCCGCCGACACAGACAGAGCCGGTCGCGGTGGGGGCAGGGACTGTGGAGGTGGCGGTCGCGGTGGGGACGGGGCACTTCTCCTTGATAAAGGCGGCGGCATCGTTGGAATATAGCTGGAAGTAGTTGGTGTGGGCAGCCTCGCCGCCGTCATTGCCCGAGGTCGTCGCGCAGACACCATCATCGCCGTTGCACCAGGAACGCAAGACGCTAGCGAACTGGTTCATGTTGCGCAAAGACGAGGCGGAGCGGGCCATGGTGCCGCTGTAGGCTGCTCCGGCTCCGACGTTGTAGCTCTGGCTGGCAACGTGCGTCGTATCACCGAAAAGAGTAGCGGCGCAGACTGTCGCGACGGATGTTAGTTAGTCACCGGCAGACCCATCTGCTAAGATGCTGGTTGGGAAAACTTACTCTTGCTTCCGGGAGCAGCTCCGGGGGTAAGTCCGGAATCGGCCAGGATGTTAGCAACAACGTTGCCGCCCTCGCTGTAGCCGCTCACGACGATCTTGGAGTTGGGGCACTTTGCGACGTACGCCCTGATCTGAGAGACGCCCGAGGCGCGGCCCTGCTCAACCGCTCTAGCGTAGCCGTTGGCGTTGGTAGCGTCGAACCGGATATCTTCGTAGTCGCAGCTAACAAGGCCGTTGCAGGTGGCGTCAATGAGGGACTGATGACGACCTGGGTATCCCTCATTCCATCCTCGGCCGACGAAGAGGTGCAGGTCGGTACAAGATCCGGTCCCAGTGGACTGGCGCTTTCCAGGGGCTGCAGAGGCCAGGAGGACTAGGTTGAAGAGAGCGGCGGCTTTCGGGGACAGCATGGTGGCGAATTACTATTAGGGTATTATTGACGCTGCGATTAACTGAAGCGAGTGAAAAGCGAGTGACACGGTTGACGAGACGGCCGTAGAGAGACAGGACATTTGGAACAGGAGGTCGGGGAAGACGGGGTTCTTTTTCTATTTACTCCGTACCATCATTGCAATGGAAATGGATGGCGCGGAGTGCGAGATGCCGTCCTAACCCATCTGTCACATCTAGAGCCATCTAGAGCAGCCCTGCAGTGTTGCCTGAATGTTCCTTTCTTCTTCGACTAAGCTGACAACATGACAATAGTGGGTTGCTTCGGAGCTGAACTTCTAAATTGGCATAAACATCATCGCCACATGGCGCGGTTGCAGGGGTGGGTTGAGGGGGCATGCATGCGCTTTTTTGCTGGGCAATAGGTAATACGAGGAGAAAGTACGGATACGAGAGACTGCCAGCAAAGCTCGCAGTTAGTCTGGATGAGGTTACAATCTTTTATGCAACCCCCAGAGAGGGGTGTATGGTCTATTGTTTTCCAAAGCACGTCCAGGGGCCGATGCTGTGCTAAGTGTGTTTTTACATGCCAACCCCCCTTGGGTTTAATCGAACTGCTGCAACATGAACCGGAGTTTATTCTTGCAGCTCCGAAAAGCTCCCTGCCCCCTTTGCTTTGATGCAGGATCGGGCAGAGATGAGGTTCCTCTGTCGGTACGGATAGTTCTTGTCAACCTCACTACATACCATCTTGGATCCTCGTTGAATTCAACCAAGGGGTTATTATCACCAACACACGTCAATGAAGGTCAATTTTCATTGATACGCTCTTACTGAGGGGGGCTGTTCGGCCTGCACGTGATGCTCTTGCATTCATCATAGGGTTTATGCTCTGATCAGTCGCACGCCGTACAAGGTATAATGTATTACACGGTGCAGCATGCATTATTATCAGTGACTCCGAAACTCCGATTTGTTGGGTTACTATCAGCTAGTGAGTGATACGTTAGTCTGCTCCAGGCAAACTTTAATGTCCCCACTATCCGCGGCATCTTTTGCCGTTGTTAGTGTATTCTTATCTTGTCCATCAGCTCGATGGAAAACCGTTCATCCGTATTTCCGTCAACATGAAATGTGTGTGGCTAGATCACCTTGGACTACTCCACTCAAAGCCATTGGGCACCCCGCCGAACCCGAGACATTATGTTACACTCCCCAACCTGCGGTGTGCGTACTTACAATTAATTAGGAACACAAGTAATTACTCCGTACCGCGCGCTAATCTTCAACATGCTGGGGGAGGTTATGAGATCTGCTGAGGTATTCTTCCTCCTGAGATCTTGAGAAAAGTAACTAGCACAGCCCACACTGGAAGCGGGCCGGCACCACAACCGTCAGCATACGCCAGGTATCTAATCCCTCTACTGGCATGCGCGGAAATTATTGGTGTCACTCCCGGCTTACTGAGGCTCTACTCCAAATTGACTGAGATTTATGGAATGCTGCCGCTTTCTTATCAGTCGTACTCACTTCAATCCATTTACGGTGATAATAGAATTGCCATGAACACCGACCACGGAAGATTTATTGAAAACACTTATCACAACATTCTTTCGTTGCATAAGGATGAACCGCAGCCTTGATGTACTCCTTGATCTTTGAAATGTGATGAACTGAACCTCAGCGTCTGTTAGAGAGAATGCAAAGTGGTTGTTCTTTCTAGAATCTACACAGGAGACCAAATCGAGTTGAAATACCCTCTCCAAGTGTGCCATGCTGTTTGGTGAGCCACATCTGTGGCGCTCACAGCTGGTACTAGCCACACGAAGCTATCCCAGCTTCACGACAACATATCTTTCAGATAATGGGACTTTCGATGATTGCTTACATGATGCAGTCGATATTGCTGAAAACGTATCCATGGATCCTCTGCTAAAATTTCCTAACTTCCCTAGTGATGATTCAAACTTACTATTAGCTTGACTTAAGAAGAGGAATTCCGTTGGTTATAGAGCAGGGTTAGGCTGCAATATGGCATCTGAAAGGGCCACCAGGAGATGCAAACAACTACCTAACAGTACCAAAGCAGGTTTGAACTTTCAATATGCTAGTAATGATCGTGTATCGTTCTCTGACAAGTGTTATGGTTCGGATCAAACTGCACTATCCTCTCGATGCCTGTGTCGTTTGTACCGTGGACGTGGTGGCTGGGGAGGCAGAGATTCTCTCTCCGCTACAGCCACGTAGGAAACACTGCTTCGCCTGCTGGGTGCATGCTTCTCTCCTGGCTCTTCCCCTGTTTGTCCCCATCCGCCAGATCTTGTGAACACAAAGCTTCGGTACTCTGTTCCGTCTTTTGGGAAATAATCCAGTTGATTGCGTGGCTGAAGAGGAATATGGTTGAACCGCCAATCCCAAACAGCGGCGTAACATCCGCGGTACGAGCCAAAGGCAACAGTAGTACCGATAGCACTTCCTACCACTATATCGTACCAGTTGTGCGCCTGATCAATCGTTAAGGAACAGGCGATAAGCAGTGCTCCAAGGAGCGGAGCGAAAGTAAGAGCAATCTTCCAGAGAGCAGGACGATAGTCGGCCCACACCTTCAACTTGGCGTTGAGGTACAGGAACAGATAAACGTAGCCTGCAAATGCAGCCGTGGAATGACCTGATGGGAAAGAGGTCATAGCATTCTTCAGCTTCTTCGAGTCCGGCTGAGTGCAAACATCGACCGAGTACATGACCTGCTCGAAGCCCACAGCATTGAGTCCTGTCGCATTGTTGGTGGTTGCCCGTGAGACATCCGGCATACAAACTGCGAGGAAATAGGGCCGAAAACCACCAATAAGTTGCTTCGTCACGACCTGGATTAAAGTGCCCAGTGATACTGAAAATATGAGGCCAATGATGCCGTTGCTCACATCCCAAATGCTCCTGACGCGAAATTGGGCCAGGAGAATGACGGCGATGGGAATGGAGAGGGATAGCAGCGCAGATAACCAGGTCTCGATGATCCAACCGCGGTCTGGGTATGCGAACTGAGGGTAGACGATCTCTCCCGAACCGTCAAAAGTGATGGGGAAATTTCGGACTGCTGCGAGGGGGGCATTGAAGATCTTCCGAGACGTGGTCAGCAGCAGCTCTGCTTGCTGTCGCCCTTACGCTAACTTACGCCGAGAGCGGCACCGCCCAATGCAGCTAAGACGAAAATGTCGAACCAAGTAATGCGAAGCCATGCAAGGAAGAAGTCCCAAGATGCCCTCACCGAGCGAATTGTGTCACGCGTAAACTCAGGCGGAGGATCGTCGTCATCGCCATGAATCCGTTGCACTCGACTGTTGGAATGCATGGTCTGACTAGGTCGGTCGATAGATGCAGACCTGTGGCTAGGCAAATTTCTGTATTGTTTACACTGTTAATGCCAGGGAAATGGATAAAAAGTCATGGAGAAGTGGGAGTTTCGTGGATTCGGAGTCTTTTAGTAAGGTCTACATCCGTTCCTAGGGGGTCTCAGGCGTAAAGCTACACAGCCATCTCGTCATCCCATCATTTCTGCTTTCTCTGTCAGAGCTGACTGCAACGCACGGTAGACGCGCGTTATCCCTCTGATACAAACGGGTCTGGGCATTCCTCTTTCTTTCTTTTTGTCGTTATGAGCCCGATAGCTCAGTCAGCCGCGAAGACGTTGGTGGACACGAAGTTAAGATGAAGGACCTAGTGCAAACTCTCGACATGGGAAGCAGCTTGATGATGGGCCAATAACACTGCGATTGTAGGCCAAGATTCTCAAAACGCATGAAGCTTGCAACCTAAGCTATCTATTTCTTCTCGATGTCTCTGCCGAGTAACTTAAACCCTACAATAATGCTCTTCCATTCATGTTCTTTTCAAGGTATATTCCAGCTTCTCACTGTACACATCCCTCAGCCGCGTAAGTATCGCAGACTGCAACAAGTGAAGCGTTGTCATAGACGGTCTGATCTACACGGATTTGGTCTCTGAAGCCGGCCCCTATCTCCAGTAGTTCTTGGCCTGGGACCCGACCGTCTCCTCGGATTTGCTGATCAATGTCAGGACCAAACCGCCCGGCCCGACCACCGCCGGATCGCCCGCCGACTGCAACAAGTCGGCCCTCATCATGGATGCCCTCTCCCATATAGACATGGCCGCCTAAGTGGGCATTTCCCTCAACACGTCACTGGCGTAGCACCCGTTCCTCTGCCATGCCATCTTGATTCTGTAAGCTTCATATATAAAGACTCCTAGATCTTTCTGCTTGTCTCCCACAGAGCCAATCGCTTCCCGCTCCATGTTCAAACCGTTTCTGCCCACAAGATACTCAAACGCTGTGATGACTTTGCCCACCGGTCTCCAGTCCTTACCAACCTGCCATCCCATTTTTCCTTTCCCATCCTCTTTAAGCGAATCATATTTCACTCTTTATTGGGACAGAACGGTCTTAGCCTCGGCTAGGGGAGGCTCGTCATCACTCCCTTCATACTCCTGAGTCTGCCGTTCGGAGGGCCACCACGTAACCATATGAACAACTCGACATCTTGAAGGAGGGTGTAATTTGTCGTTGGAAAATAAGTTCAACGCCGAGAGAAAATTGTTGATTGGCTCCTCGATAGGGGCGTGCGGGACATGTTTGGCTGGCCGGTTCTCGGATTACCACCGCGATGGGGGAGATGATGTGTGCAATTGAGGCTGGAGGCTTGAGTTGGTTGTGATGAAGTCTAATAGAGAGGAACAAAAGATGGCATGATTAAGCTTACGACCTCTATGAAATCTAGACTAGCAAGCAAGAAGAAATAACTTCAATGTGTCCATGTCATCGGTCATCCAATCTTGTTTTCAGGTTTCACCTCATACGTCGTCGTGACCACGATTCCTCCTTGTTGCCCGCTTGAATTGCTAGCGAGAGCATTGTCGCGGCCGCCTTTCGCAGACCAGACTGGCTCAGAAGGCATGACAATCTGCTCCTCTCTCGAGTTGATGTCCAGTTCGGTCATGTTATATTTGTTATGAAGTCTCTTAGAAGGTTTACCGGATTGATCCACGTTCTGTCCCCCGCCCCCTATTGTAACCAGTTAATGGCCATACTTATCGCTGAAACCAGTGTATTTCTGGTTTGCCCCATCACTACTTCCCTTGGAAGATCCCAGCCAACGTGAGCCAGGGAAGAGGGGTCTGATACACGCTGCATTGACTGCAATAATTCCGACGAACTGTTAAAAGGGAGCAAGGTTAACCTATTGAGTGTTTTTGTGACGTTTGCCTGTGTCATCGGGTACGAGTGTTTGGACATTCTTACTGTTTCTCTGATCGCCCAGATGGTGCTGACATTGATGCCATTAATGTCCCTCAGCGACAAGACGCAGCGAAGCAGTGCTGCAATCATCACGAACATTCCTGAGCAAAGCAGCATACCGATGGCCAAGTTCCTTTCGAAATTGAGTTTGACCGCCCATAGCAGAGGTAGCGGTATCGATACAATGAGCATGTCCGTGCTACATTTTTCTTGTCAGTGGCTGCTGTTGAACCCCAGAACGACTTGTTACGTACGATATGTTGAGCACCACCAAACACAGATAGTTGGCCACAGCCACAGTGCACTGATCTGAGGGAAGTGTTAATGAACGCGCCACACTCATCGTCAGGTTCAAGCTAGCATACCTCCTGGGAAAGGAATCACCTGCCAATTCTTGTGAACCGGGGTGAAATGACGCCAGATCACAAGTATCACTCCCACGTAGGCGAAAATGGTTGAAATAGCTGTCCATTTGACAGCCCTTTGTTGGCTTGTTTCAAGTCTTTTCGTGCCAATACGTCAGTCAGATGGTTGCGGAACATCAAGTCCTAAAGAAAACAAGGCACTTATGTGATGCGGTTGAAGAAGAACAGGATGCAAGCCTTTAGGCACCAGATAAGAGTAATGTAAAAGTTCTAGCCCGTCAGCAAGCATTTGGAGCCGAACTCAAGCTTCGCAATCTTTTCTGCCGTCAATGTGGCGCCAATCTCGTCCGTGATTCCGATATTGGTTCCATTCTGGCCTGAAAGGGTGTTGGAGGGGCAAAATTAACAAAGAAGAGCGATGTACTCACCAATGAGCTCCAACATTACCAGCTCAGGCTGAGAGAAGGAATGGTTAGAGGGTGCTCCACAAATTTCAGCTTCTCAGAACCTCAATCCTGAGTCGTTTGTGCTACTTACTGTCCAGAAAACAAGACAAAGGACAGCGAAGTAGCCATCGCCTTGCCAGTTGAAACCAACAATTTTCCTCCTCGAAAATATGCGAAGAAGGATAACAAATACCCCAAGTTAATACTCTGTCCAAGCCTCTGTTTGGAAAGGTGTTGCCATTGCGGTCGTGGTGAAATGAGCGGAGGAGCCAATCTTGGCAAACACCAAGCGTAAATTTACGGGTGGTCGAGATGGACGTTGAAAACCTTTTTGCCTCGACGGTGGATTAAGACAGCGGATCGTCTTGGATTAGTAGCAGCACCGCCTCCAGCGGCTTCTTGCTCTGCTTCACGAAAATATACTTCAAACTTCCCAGCAGATTCGGAATCTTCTCCCCCTGATTCTCATATACATCAGCGTACGGTCCAAACAACTGCCGTTGCTGGGTAGGCCATGGTCAAACGCTCCAGCACCGTGTCCAGATAGAGCTAGGTTTGTGCAAATCATGCGTTCAATGGTATCTTAGCAACTTAACGGTTACTACTCCAATTCTTGTATTTTCCCGCGGGGTTTGCTCCGCCCTCTAATCACTCATGAACAATCAAGGAGCGAAGCCTTAGTCAAATGATCCACCTTTTTCGGCCAGATGGATGCTCGTTATACCCGCCGTTCCCGTGTGTTTCCGTCCGGCCCCCTTTTCCGGTCTTAGGTAGTGGATATCACACCGGGGCCCCAGGGTTCGATGTTCTACTGAATGTTGCCGTCATCTTAACAGGGTTCCCCGCGAATTTTGGCCACAACATCTTGTGCAACGCTCCGAACTCGAATGGTTCAAATGGATAAGTCCTATAACGATGAGGGTCACAGCCGCTTTCCAAATTGCTCTTGAGGTAGTATTAGAGCCACGTCGAGTTAACGTGAGCGAATGATTGGAAACTTCTAGTGACGTCCGTATCGTCGTTGTCGAAGGCTGCAAAGCATGGACATGTCAGTCATCTTTGTTGGACTGTCAAAATGTGACATATAACTACACGCCACGTACTTACTCTTAGCGCTGTATCGTCATTGGTCTTCAAGTCTTCGCTCACGATGATCATCGTTCCGCATTTGTCCGATGCACAATCTTCATGGACCGATCATCATTTATGCAACTTCAATGGTCATCATACAAGATTGGTCTAGGGCATAAGTACGAACCTCTTGGTGACCCTCATAGAACCCTCATTCCTGCCTTGTTCTCAAATAAGATGGAGGCTTGGAGGTATCCACCATCAACAGTCTTGTTCCGAGTCCGTGAGAACCCTGGACTCTGGGCCAGCTGGTGTGGAGAAACAAAGTAATGTGTAAAACCTTGTGTGCCGAACACCCACTCCCTCTGCATCCTTAGTTCTAATCAGTCAGGCTTGTAAAACAGAGTCACATAGCTGAGGTGAAATTGCCCTCACATCACTACAATACTGTAGTGTGATGGGTAAGTAAGAAGTCCCTAACAGGTAGTGCGGAGTTTATAACCCACGTACGTCGAGACTCTCACTGGCCAAATCTGTACCGGATGTGCACAAGAACCTTGAAGAATCTATTCTTGAGATGAAGAAGCACGGCCACATTTACACGAGGGTGCTAAAATTGGCCTGATACCGTAGTATTACCGAACTCTCATACTGGAAACGCTTGGCAAAGGTGCTGTATTGCCTTTCTTGCTCTCATTGGTGCTCGGTGCATGCATGCTACCGTCGGCTTTGGCTCGGAGAGGAGCCCTGAATGCTGGCCAAAGGCTGCATACAAGAAGACTGGTCCGAGCTGCCGACAGATACTAGTTCGCTTGCTCATCTCTTTTCCGTCAACGTAAGGCCAACATTGCTCGCCGTCGCCAAGTTACTCAAGCTGTTCTTGTTGTTACCATCAACATGGGATCTACGCCCCAAGATATCACGTACGACTTTGTCATTTGCGGGTAAGCTCTCTGATCGGCATTAATCGAAGTAACGTTCGTCCCGCCGCAGTCGCTGACTATGTTCTCTTAGAGGAGGTACCTCTGGATGCGTTGTTGCATGTCGTCTTGCCGAGATCCCTGGGACCAGTGTTTTGGTTATCGAAGCTGGCGCACACAGCGAAAACCTCGAGAATGTCCACATGGCAGGGGGGTAAGGCGCGGCCCAAGCGCTGCCATTAGAATGCGACTAACATGCGTCTTCTATCCACAGCTGGTCTGAGTTATTTGACAAGGAAACCGATTGGAATGTCATCAGTGAGAGGAAGCCTGCTGTCAACAACCGACAGGTAAAGTTGAGCCGTGGCAAGTTCCTTGGTGGGTGTTCTGGCTGTAACGGCACGCTTTGCATCCGTGGCTCGAAGCAAGACTACGATGACTGGGAAGTCGATGGCTGGAGTGGTGAAGATTTCTTCAAGTACATTCGCAAGGTCAGTACGGAGTACACTATAAACTTTCAACCGAAAAACTCTGTCTCTCGCCCCACATATATTCCGCGTGCAGCTGCTGCATTGCCGAATATATGCTCTGAGAAAGATGCTGACATTGTTGGCAATCATGATAGGCAGAGAAGTTCCATGGCAAGTCTTGGTTTGAAGCATCCGATGACCATGGAAACAGCGGATACTTGAACATCGAACCGCAAGGTCTCGCCCCCATTTCCAACCTCATCATGGACTCAATGATTTCTAAGGGACTGCCCCTTGACCATGATATGTTTACCCATGGAAATAACCCTCATGGATGCGGGCATGTTCCTAGAACAGTCCACAATGGATTGCGTAGCACTGCCGCGGACTTTGTTACCAAGGAAAACAAGAAGAACAACCTTGATCTCATGGTTGAGACGCATGTCGAAAAGGTCATCATCGAAAACGTAGATGGCGAGCTTAGGGCTACTGGCGTTCGTGCTATCAAAGCTGATGGCTCCGCGGTCCAGATAAAGGCTAGCAAGGAGGTAATTGTTAGCGGCGGTGCTTACTGCAGCCCTAACATTCTCAACCGATCTGGGATCGGGGCGAAGTCTGAGCTAGAGGCGTTCGGTATCCCGACTCTGGTTGACTTGCCAGGCGTCGGTAAGAACCTAATGGACCATCTCGTAAGTTCCCGTAAGGTTTCATTGTTCACTGAAACAAGTCACTGACGCTGTTAATTTCCCAGATTGTATTTATGTTTTACGAGACTGAGAAAGCCGGACTTACAACCGACCATCACGTCTACCATGGTGACAATTTTGCCAAGACATACGCTCTGTGGAAGGACCAGAAGGCCGGCTTTCTCTCATCTTTCCCTTTCGGTGCATTTGCTTACGCTCGTCTGGATGAGCGTCTTGCAGATTCGGATCTGTGGAAGAACGCACCACGTGCTCCTGGCCGTGACCCGATGGGCCTGACACCGAAGCAGCCAAACATCGAATTCTTCACAACGGAGTGCTATGGTGGACCAAAGCAATTCGATAAGTTCCCGACTGATGGAAAGCATACTTTTAGCATGATTGCCGAGCTATTTGGCCCTCGGTCTCGTGGCACGGTGACCCTCCGAAACACCGAAGCCACAGCTGTTCCGGTGGTTGACACCAACTATCTCGCTGACCCTCTTGATGTCGAGGTCCTGGCAGAGGCGTGTCGGTTCGGCAACGAGATCATCATGGAAGGCAAGGGTACCAAGGATATTGTCAAGGGTTCCTGGCCGAGCGACCTGGTGCACCACAAATACAGAACCCGTGAGGAATGGATCCCCTATGTTCGTGACAATGCGACAACTTGTAGGTTCTTCGAATGCGAAACCCAGAATGCACTTGCTGACAGTCATTATGTAGGCTACCATGCCGCGGGAACTTGCGCTATGGGAAAGGCATCAGACCCTAACGCCGTTGTTGACCCTACTCTCACTGTGAAGGGCGTCAAGGGTCTCCGAGTGGCTGACTGTAGCATCATGCCTATTCTCCCTGGAGGCCATACGCAAATGCCTGCGTATGGAATCGGAGAAAAGGCTGCCGATCTCATCAAGGAAGCATGGAAGTTGTGATCGCATCAAGGAGGCTTAGAAAAATTCAGGTAAAAGCCGAAACTGCTTCTTTTCCCGGCACGACTGGAAAATCAAAACATGAAATCACCAAAACTGGCCATTGTCTCATTTAGATGGCACCAGAAATCAGAGTCCATGTCTTGAAGCAGCAGTAGTAAGACATCATAGAGCTAGCGTTCTCGCCTTAATTTGCATGTTCCTAGCTATTGCGGTCTACTGCCTTTGAAAAACAGGCATCCACTCCAAAGGCGTCTCAATGTCAATCCATCTGCCCCCCTCATAGGTGTTCGACTTGCCCTCAAGTAGCGGCTTCCATTTGCCCTCTCCCTCAAGAACAGGCAGATAAACACTGATGCTCGTCTTTCCAGACTCCAACACGGGGCACACCAGATATTTGTCTCCGAACATGTACTGCTGACCGATGTTCCATGTCTCCTTGTCACTTGGGAAAACGTAGAAGAGTGTTCTCATCACAGGCGTACCCCTTTCGTGTGCCTCCTTCATCAGAGATCGGATATACTCACGCAACTCCTCACGAAGAAACATGTACCTCTTGCAGATTTCATAGACCTCAGGGCCGTATGACCAGACTTCATTGGGTGCACCGCTGCGGCAAGTTGTACCTCCTGTAGTACCCTGCTGCGGCTGCTCTGGCTCGCGGCATCCATGGAGGCGGAAGACGGGACAAAACGCGCCCCATTGGAACCAGCGGACGAACAGCTCACGGAAGTTTTTGTCTCTCGGGTCGCCGCCATGGAAGCCTCCGATATCAGTGGTCCACCAAGGAAGGCCGCAGAGACCCATGTGAAGGCCAGCAGCGACCTGGTTCCGGAGGCTGCCCCAGGAAGAAGCGATGTCTCCGCTCCATACTAGAGCGCCATACTTTTGACTCCCCGCCCAGGCACATCGAATAAGGTTGACAATGTTTTCCTGTCCTTCTGCCTTCATGCCTTCATAAAAGGCGCGTGCATATTCGACCGGATATATGTTTCCGATAGAGACGTTAGAGCCCAGATGATAACGGTATGTGTCGAAGTTGTACACGGTATACTCAGGTTCGGCCTCATCAAGCCAGAAGACACGGATTCCTTTATCGTAATAGTTCTTCTTCGCTTTCTTCCAGACATAATCTCTGGCGCCAGGGTTCGTTGCGTCGAAGTGAGTAGTGTCTCCCTGGAAATTCATGGCGATCCGAATACCTCTGTCGGACTGGATGAGGTATCCCCTTTCAACCATCTCGTCCCAGTTCTCGGACTTTTGATCCACGGTCGGCCAGATTGAAACCATCAGCTCGATCTTTAGCTCTTGTAGCTCTTTGATCATGGCTTCCGGGTCGGGCCAGTATGTTGCGTCGAACTTCCACTCTCCTTGCAGCGGCCAATGGAAAAAGTCAATGACGATAAGGTCTATGGGCAGCTTGCGTCTCCGGTATTCGCGCGCAACTTCCAGTAGCTCCTCCTGTGTTTGGTATCGAAGTTTGCATTGCCAAAACCCGAGGCCGTATTCAGGCATCATCGGAACTTTGCCGGTGACATTGGCATAAGCCTCGACAATCTCCGCCGGAGTGTCACCGGCCACTATCCAGTAATCCAGGGCACGAGTAGACTTGGCCTCAAAGCTCATGATGTTGCGACCGAGAACAGCTCTTCCGACAGAAGGGTTGTTCCAGAGAAAGCCGTATCCCAGCGATGAGACGGCAAATGGGACACTGGCTTGGGAGTTCCTGTGCGCAAGCTCAAGATCGTGGCCCTTGAGATCCAGAAATGGCTGCTGGTACTGTCCCATACCGAATATTTTCTCATTGGCGTTGACGCTCTCAAATCGTGCTGTAAGGTGGTAGTCGTTGCTGTTCACGATGGCGAGGAATTCGCGAGCTTCGACATCAAGAGCGCTGCACTTGGGGTCTAGTACATCTCGTCGGTGACGGGAATACTCCTCGAGTAGCAATTCGCCCTTGGAGTTCCACATCAATAATTTTCCACCTCGAGTAAGAGAGGCCTTAATTTTCCCGTTGGTGATGGTGCCGGCGTTTGCATCAATGGCGATATCGACCTTGGTTTTGTTGGGATTAAACAGAGCCCAGTCTTCAGTAGGCATTTCGCGGGCTTTGCTCGCCCGAACTCGGAATGCATTGGGCCCCCATGCTTCAACCCAGAGCTCCTCCGCATCGTAAGTGAAGACCAGCTTCCCGTCCTTTTCCTGGAGTCCCATTCTTGTCGTCTGAAGGTGTTGATTAGCGGTCGAGCTGAACAATCGATGGTGACGACGGCGCCCTCAAGATATCGAAAGAGGGGAGAACACTTTCAGCTGAGGGGTAGTTTTGCGCAGCCCAGAAGTAGGCTTTTGTAGGCTACGGAGCAGATATGTCTCGGGTTAGGGAGCCCCGAGTGCGGAGTTGCTCCTGTTGCCGATGACCATGAGCCTATGAGATGGAGATCGCAGGCCAGGGCGATGGCACGACGAGGGCAGATGGCATACTGCGTTCCGAATTGACCACTTGGAAGCAGTGAAAGCCGCCATGTCCGCCAGCGGGTTCCAGAATTCCCCGCATCCCTTGAGCGAATGATGGTAACCAAGGGCAAGTTACTAAGTTGGAGTCACCAAGGCGCCGAAACCGACTCTCCGCAGACGCGGGCGCGAAGAAAGTTGAATGTCAAGTTAATGTGATGCCGGTTATTTTAGCTAAACCGAGTGGATTCTATGTATTCAAGAATTATCAATCCTTTCCGTTTCCTAATGGACATTAATAATCATGTCTGATGGCCCAGCCCCGCGCTGCAAAGACAGATACACTTTCATCTCCAATCTTTATTTTATATTTTCAGCCAAGCCCACCCTTGTATGCCCAATGTCAACGTGAGAGGGGTTTCCATTGTGTGGCTGTTGCCGCATAGACGCTTGGTTCATCGCTCGTTGATCGCCCTTTTGGTAAACGGAGGAGCTATCGTCTGAAGACGTCTGAACGTCGGTAGTATCGCTCAGGACGTTTTCTATTGCTGTGACATCATTCTGATTCCGATTCGAGTCTGCAAGCTCTTCCCTTATTTCCGCCATAGTCTTTTCTGCTTGAGCGGCATACTTGCATCGAGTACGAATAGCCGCGCCATATTTGTAAAACAAAAATGGGAATGGCACGCAACCAAGTGCCAGGAATGCAGGTATCGAAGAGGCCCAGTTGGTTCCAAGATTTCTGTACATATATTTCGTAAACAAAGGAAATGCGGCGCCAAATAAACTGCGAATGACGCAGTTGGCAGCGAGTACGCTTGCTGCGAAAATGGTATAAGCGTCGATGAGGTAGTTGCTAATCCCCATGAAGAGCAAGATCATGGAAAACCCGAAAGGAACGCCAGCGGCAACACTGGCCATCCAGTGTATGGATGGGTTTGTTGTCCAAGCAAACCAAAACAGCCCGATGGGAGCGGCTATAGCTCCAACCATGACTGAGATCAGGCGCGTTTCCGGGGGCGCACGTCCGCCTTTCCTCTTCCGGACTCGTTGATACCGGTTGTTTTCGGGCACTGAGTAGATGACTGCCGCAATCATACCGACCATTAGACCGAGAAATGGAAGACCGCTGACTCCCTGCGACCAACCTCGCTCTTGTTGATAAACAATGGGGAATGCAGCGAAGAGCATGTAAAGAGTCCCGTAGATGATGGCTGTGTATAATGAGAGAAGTAACACAATGGGTTCGCGAAACAACAAGGTCCACGGCCTTGACAAGGCAGTCTTGAAAGATTGTGCCAGACTGATCTTGCCTTTGTGGTGTTCCATCTTGCTCACATAGCATTTCCCCGTCCTCTTTGATAGCTCAGCAGCTCGTCGGCGAAGTAGGTACGGGGAGTATGTCTCGGGAACTAACGCTGTTCCCACAAGCCAAAATGTCCCAGAAATGGCAGCCAAGGTACCCATAAGCCAGCGCCAGCCAGCTGCAGATCCAAGGAATCCGCCAATGATGGGTCCAAAGACAGGCCCCAGCGACGGCGCTGCTGAGAACAGAGTCATTGCCAGGCCTCTCTCCTCATCTGGGAACATGTCCGCAATGACGCCACCCGAGTTGGAGAGAGGTGATGATCCGAACGCACCGGCGAAAAACCGGAGGACGATGAGAGTTCTAGCGGAGTCTGCACCGGCACATCCGGCGCTGAAGGCGGTCAAGGCGGCGTAAGTTAAGAAGAACACGGACTGGCGCCCGTATAACTCGCTGAGTGGCGCCCAGAGTAATGGTCCCAGAGCGAAGCCTAGGACGTAAAGGGAGACGCCCAAAACCGCTACTTCGTCTGAGGTTTCGAATTCTCGGACGATCTCGGGGATGCCGCCCGTGTACGCGGATGACAAAAGTGATACAGCGAGCGTGGTTAAGGCAACCATCATGGTGATGAACCACCTAGTAGTCTCGCTGTAATTCATGGGGTTCCTGGGATCGTGGGGAATCCATTGCACCAAGAAGGGATCTGCTTCGGTTCCAGAGCCAGAATATTGGTGGTTTTCTACCTCCGGCGTTATCCCTAATTGGTCTACGACTTGGCGCCAGTATGGAATCCTTGTGCGTACTGGAGACTCGAAGGATTCTTGGATCTGTTTTTCGACTTGTTTTCCGGCGTTTGCTGGCGCCATCGCGAGGCAGTTCCCAGAGTTGGATGACTCGTCGGGTGTATAGTAATAAAGAGTATACACAGATGGCCTACGGGGATCCAGGGGCGGGATAAATTAGGGGAGAGGGGCAACTATATTTGTTGCTATTTGGTCGCATTCACCCCGTGGCCCGCCGGGCAAGTTGATACAATCGACCGTAGCGTTGTACACCGAACGGGTTACGGGTCGAAACTAACCCTGAACTCCGTCTACCCCAATACCCTCTGTCTGGTTTGTTTCCTAGCCCCATGCTTGCCTTGGCCCTTGGAGAATACTTAGACAGCTGGCATGGAGATTCAGTGCGCATTATCAGGGATTATCGACAGTTCTCAGATTTTCGACACGGGCTTGAGATTGCTGGACCGTTTTGAAGTTAAAGTGACGCGTCACGGTACTACAGTCTACGGAGTATGACCCGAAAGATCATTGAGGCTCTCGCGGCGTCATTTCTTTCCCATTCAAGACTTCAGCTCATCTGATTCTCTTTTCTAGTCGAATTTCTTTTGTAGGCCTACATTTGCAATTTGACCTAAATGGCTTATACCGTATGCGACGAATCGCCTAATCAAATTTAGCGTTTCGTCAATATTCTTACACATTACCAATAGAGCCGCGAAACCTTTGTAGTCCAATCTACCCTCGGGCATCCATACGGGATTTTACATAAGACGAATAGGTATGCGAGGTAAGGCCTAGAGTCTTTACATCAGCTGCAGAACCAGAGTCGGACGCGGGCCAGGCTTACTTAGATACCCTCACTGCTCTGTAAGTTTGGGACTGGCAGCCAGATTTAATTTTGGCTCCAAAAGGAACGGAAGGATTGGTTGTTCGGTCAATGAACCAACTTCTCCTTCCGTACCGGATCCATGATCGTTAGATGATACGACTCTCGCTGGATGAGATCTCGACAGCACCAGTGCTCATTCCCTAAGTTCAAGATTATCCTCTACCATCATGGATGTCGGACCGGTAGTAAAACGTCGGCCGGGCCGATGACGAATAAGCACTTGCCAGACGGACTAAGCACAAAAATACCGTCCGTCCGCATGTTTCAATTTTCTGTGGGCCTCCTATTCGGTACATCGGAACGGCGGTTGAGAGCTTTCCGCAATCATTTTCGAATCCTTTGCGGGGGATTAGTCTGCCATCCCTGATTTGCGGAGTCATCGGGTCTGCAGTTCCAACATTTCTATTTCCCAAACTTCAAATGCTTACCAGGTGCTTGATGCCAGTCAAGCAGGCATCATGAATTTATTACGGACAGTTAGAGCCGCCATGCCAAGAATAGCCTTGGCTCTTTTGTGTTGTCCCGGGGAGTCGGAACCGCCCAGCCTCCCGTTATTGGCTTGGATGGTACAATTATGCCGGTGGCAGATACGAGGACTTGACTCCGTGGTGTGTGGCGCCCGAAGCAACAATTGTGGCAAGGTAGATTCGGCAACTGGAGTCTTGGCTCTTCATTATTATCAGGAAAATCTTGATAAAGACGGGTTTCATGACGCCATATGTCTCGACTCCTCGTAGCTCACAACCGAGGCCCAAAGATAGGATAGAACGCCACCAATTTTAAGTGGTTCATGATCGAGACCGGCTAGGATACTTGCCGTTCCCCACATCAACTCCAAACCTTTCACACGCAGCAATTCAAGCAATTCCTTGGCTTGATTTTGTGCGACTAACAAGCCTTCCGATAAGAGTATGTAGATGCAACCAAGCTTTTGAAGTAGTTTTGGTTTTGTTATTTCCAGACTTTGGTTGCAGATGCTAGGTTCGAGAATATAAACGTGGATTTCGTGTCATACTTGAAGTTTTGTGTATCTTTCATCATTTTTGACCGTCAACTCCATATGCAATCCATAAAATATATCTTCTAATACGACAAGCCAGCTATACCTGCGATGCCGGCGTAGGCAACGCAAGGATAATCGGCTTGAAGTAGCGGTACCACCGTTACGTTATTTGACGCGCTGGCGCCCAAGAGTGCCAGCTCCTTTCCAAGAGCGCTTCCCACCTTTGGCCATCCAGCCCCAACCCCGCCGGCAGGCTTCTTCGCAAACCCACCCCAGACACCCTGCATGTATGAACTGAGCTGTGTCTGCTGCTGGGTTGCTGCGCCGAACTTGCTGTACTGAGGGTATGTGCCAAAGACTGAGGGTATGTCGCTTGTGTGGTACGCGCCGGCGTTGGGGAATATGCTGGTAGAAGGAAACGAAGCGTCGTAGCGATAACGATAGACGGTATAACCGTTAAGAGCGAGGAAATTGGCCAACGATGATGTCGTGCAAGTGAAAACCGCATCAGTGAAAATTCTATAAACTAATTAGCTCACAGCAATCATCAGTGTCGTCTTAGCCTCATACCTGTCAGCCACATCCGTAATTGCGGTAGTGCCTTTCCCAGCATACAGGGCAAGGATTGAGGACTTTGTGATAGATGAGGTGATTCCAACCGTGGAGAGCGCATAGTCCAAGGCGGGAGCGCCACTCGTAATGCCCTGAGCGGCAATGAAGACGCGAGCTTCATTAAGCGTGGTTCCAATCAAGATGGGAATGTTAGGCCATGTCTTTGACGTGATGCTATTCCGGACGTCGCTGACCGAGGTACCGTCGCCGTTGACCGGGGGGAAGACAAGCGCTGCAGATTCGATGTAGGCTTTGATATCCGTGGCCGAGACTTTCCGCAAGCATGCAATGGGGGAAGACTGGCTTTGGCACTTGAAATTCTGGAGGACCTTTTTGTAGCTGTCCGATCCGGAGCCTATCAGAAGGGATTGTTGCGATTGCATGATTGCGGCCGAGAACGGCAGCGGACTGGGCGGGCTTGCGAGCAGCTGCTTCACAGACTCGCCCCCGGCGGAATCGCCAAAGATTGTGACACGCGAGGGGTCACCGCCAAAGCTGGCGATATTGTTTTGAACCCACTGCAGAGCAAAGCGCTGATCCAAGAAACCCGAATTCTGCGACCCGGCTGGTATATCGGGAGAGTTGGAGAATCCAAAGACTGACATGATTAGCAACCATCCGACCATACGTAACAAGCAAGATTCCTACTGTTCGTTCGATAGTTTATCGTTACAACAACCACGTCTTGCGTGAGGGCCAGTGAACTTCCATCGTAGATGGGTAGGCTGGCAGTTCCAAACTGCAAGTTACCCTGTACAAGTCAGCGATAATTGCCAAAATCATATGGACGAATTGTACTTACAGGAAACAGCCAAAACATGACAGCCTTCTTACTTGTAGACGATACACCGGGGGGTGTGAAGACGTTGAGGTATAAGCAGTCTTCACTCTCTTCCGGTAGAGGCCCAGTGGGATTGCCGAAGTACTGCTTTTGCAAAGCCGGCGAGCCCCCTTGGCTCGAAAATTGTTGCATGCATGCTGGACGGAATGCTTGAGCAGTTAACGTTGTCCATGGGTCGGCTGGCTGGGGAGGAGAGAACCGTTCCGGCGGTGACTTGGCGAATGGTACACCGAGGTACGCATTCGCGTAGCCAGTTGATGCAGCTGGCTGGGTCGTGGTGCCTACAATAGTACCAGATGGAATGACTACAGTCGGGCCGGCATCTCCAGCGGGCAAAGCGAGTACTCCAATAAAGAATGTGGATGAGAGGAGAATTTGGGCGAGCAATGGTTTGCGGATATTATTACCCATGATGAGTGGCTATATTGTCTTTGCGGCACAGGGAACTTGACCAGGATGTAAAGAAGCTGATGTTCCAAAGTGTTCTAGAAAACTCTCACGATCCTGCCGGCAATCACTTACTGTTTTATACATCCCCCCATTGCTAGGTTATAACAAATTGTGTCAACCACAAGCTGCCCGGCGCCGCCGACAGACAAGAATGGCAACGCCACCAAAAGACTATTGATGTCTTTGTGTCTATTTGGCCGAGACAATTTGATATCTGGTCATGCATACCTAACCGCTTCTAGTAAGGCACCCTTACAAACGAGTGAAACCTCTTCTCTCCATAAGGAGTGCACTGACCAAATGCATTCTCTCAGTCCCTCCAGAAATTAGAATAACTTGAGAAGGACAAAAGCAGTCAAGATGCAGAAAAAAAGTGAGAATATAGAGATATGCACAGCTTGGTATAAATGTTAGGGTCGGAGCTAGGAGCAAGGAACTTGTTCTAAATGCTTTGAGAGGTAGTTGAGGGAGGTGAGAAGGAAGTGTTAGTGCTACGGCCAAATACCCGTACTCCTTTGTGCATCGACAGACAGCAGCTAGGTAAGACAACCCGCAGAGCCTATAGAGCTATGACGACCAAGTGATCCGATCAACTGGGAACTATTACAGGCCGTTTCTGCTGCTGAAGCATTCGAGGCTGGTTCCGGAGCTTGAACCACGTGTTCGTCGCATCCAGCCAAAGTTGGCTCGGGTCGGTGAAGGCCTACGCCGCCATCTGCGTCTCCATCCTTTGATCATCTCCATTCCCCACAGCCCGCTCCAGGCAAGGTGACGCCGACGGTGTTGGGTGCCCCCGAGGAATTAGAAAAAGTGGCTGGACCGTCAGAATGTTTGGCTCGGCGAATAAACGCGCTCGGAAAGACATTCCACGTGGGAGGCAGCGGGGTTGGGTCGGACTTTTTGTTTAGAGAGTAACGATAGATATGGGCAGCCGAGGAGTTGCGATCACGAATGGGTAACACAAACGGCAACAACATTCTGGAGATAGCTAGTAGATGCCAGTCGTCAGGCCCGTAGGAGACGAGCTAGCAGAAATGCAGAAGCGTAACAAGGGCCAAGGCTAATGTCAATCCCCAAGTGCGCACTGGTGACTCCAGACACTAGCCATACTGCCGCAGGGCTGTAGCTATCAGTTTTCAAATCACGATTGACCAAGGTGAAAATAAAGGTTGGCCAGTGCTGGTGCCGGGTTCCTATGAGGGACTAGATGAGTGAAATACATGGTATTAATTGCTAAAGGGGTATCATTGGGTCATTATTTTCCAAGTTTCGTTTATGCCGTATTTCTTGCCCTAGCTCTGGCCCGGAGGAATGCTGCATGCCTCTGCGAGTGGTATTTAACATCGGGGGGATGCAACGGGTTGTAGAGGATGCGGCATATCTTGCACTCCATGAAGGCAGGCTTCGAGGACAGGTTGATGGTCGTCTGGACCGTCGCGACGGATTTCGAACGTGACGGTGGCTTCTTTGGGACGGCAGCCTCTTTCACCTCCTTGTCGTCTCGGAGCTCATTGAGCTTGCTGTTGGTGACCTCCTTCAGTTCTTTCCCGATTTGTGTCCTCGAGCTCCTCAAAACCCTCCCAGTCCTTGTTGTGTCAACGTCTCCACCTTCGTCACCGCCGTCCTTGGCATTCTCCACGGTATCTGATGAGGGCAGTATGGGATTGCTGGGCCGCAACCTCAGCCTGCGGGGCTCTTTGATTTTGTGGAAGACTGGAGGCGAGGACGGAGGAGTGTTGATCAGCTTTTCCGAGTCGGACAACGGATCGGAGGACTCGGTGGCTGAACTCGATCGGCATGGCTTAAAGTAACTCAGGATCGAGCTCTTAGGTATGTTGCTGGACGGTTGGGTGGGTTGCGCCGGATAAAGTCTCGGAAGCTCTGGTGTCCGTGTGGCTGGTTCCGCGGTGACTCTGCGCTTCTTTAGAAGCCCCGGACCTGTATCGTCATATTCTGTTGGGCGTGACCGTTTGCTGTATGTCCGCAAGTTACGCCTAGGTGCCATTAGTCGGAGTCGTGGTATGCGAAGCCAGAATAGAATCGTACCGCTTGTCGGTTGTTGTTGGTCTTGGAACGTCGCGTTGAATGTTGAGGCTGTACCACAATGAGCCAGGCTGCTAAAGTAAGTGAGCTGAGGGGAACCACATACAGCTTCGTTTCTTCTCCCGTCCGTTCCATCCCTTCCGCGAAAGAATCGGCGAAGTGTGGTGTTCTTCAACCGCTGGTGTCGGCTGCAGGCGCGGATGTGACGCGACGCGCTTGATCGTGTTGTTGGACGGCGTCAGGCAAGGTGTCAAGGTGAAGGGAAATATATCGGTAGCGTTTTCGAGCGCAGAATAGCTCAAGAACGTATGGTTGCCAAGTAATAGATATTGGCCAGGGGACAAAAAAGAGATAGAAAGGCCGATACTGTGACTGGGATGTGTGTGTCTTGTCTTTTCCTTGAGATGCGCGCGAGATGGTTTAATGGGGAGCTTGGGTGCGGAGGCCCCACCACAAAAAGCGCGCCGCGCGGATGACGTGCAGCAAAGCGCGTGTGAGACGCGTCGTGGTAGACATCTCGCGTCATCACGTGGGATCTTGGGACCCTTCTGCCCCTCCCTCCCCATCACGTTAATTTTCGTTCTTCTTGGGGATGCGCACAGTGTTCATGCAATACAAACAACCCTTCAGAGATCGGAGGTTCCGGGATCAGTTGTTGCAGGCCGTTCGGTCCACTGTTGTCGCTGCAGCTTTGGACCGGACGGGTGAGCTCCGATGCGACGCGAGCCAGTACACTCGCAGCATTCGGTGTCTTGAACTCGTGATGCTCGTTGTATTTTGTTGCATCAAACTACGACATGCCCTTCAGTCGTCGCCGTATTCCCTCGTCTGTGTCTGGTGTCTTGGTGTCGAGTAGCACCGTTGCGTCCTCTCCCGACTTGCCGCCGCTACCGTCCTCACCCAAGACCCATGTCTGCATCACTTCCTTGATCTCTTCCGGCTCCTTACGGCTTGCCTTGGCCTCTGTCATCCTCCACACGTATCCCGAGTAAACGGCGACCTCTGCGACAAGCACAAGGATGGAGCCAGCGAGGGTCAGGAAGATGCGCGCCGTGACTGTCCACCAGCGGGAAGCGATCCATATCGTCGCGGCAACGCCGACGATGCTGACGAGGAAGTTGAAAATGACCATGACCTGTTTTTGCACATCGCCGAGCGTAACCTCGTCATCGCCGTTGTCGGCCTCGCGCATGGGACGGTTCACTTCGGCAAATGCGTGCGCTCTCGAAGCGGCGCCGGGGACCTGCTGAGAAAAATTGTCGGTCCGGGACGGCTGCTTCATCATGCGTTGGTATGTTCGTTCCTCTTCTTCGCGTCGCAGGCGGGCCATCAAGGCTTTGTACTCGGCAGACTACAAACGGACTGTTAGCGAGTTGGCATCAGACGAACGGGTGATTGTGACGTCGTACAGGCTCTGGCTTCGGAGGCGGCGGAGGAATGTACACGTTGGCGCCTCGGAGCAGACCCTCCAAGCTGAATCCATCAATGCCCTCGCTCTTCAGGTCCCTCCACAGATGGAGAACCTGGCTATGTGTGATGGGGTCCCCGACGACCCGGGGTTTGAGAGTCGGTTCTTCTGCGTCGGGCGTTGCTACAGAAGTGGCTGACCCATCCGACGTCGATTCCTGCGCTGCTATGCCCGTCTTCGATGCGTCCGTCTTGTCCCGGCGCGATCTCACCTCAACCAGCCTCTGCAGACCGGCGGCGATGGAAGGCGTTACCGTAAGCTGTACCATGACTGCGGATGTGCCTCTTGTCTCTCACGCTATCATGTCGAGATTGACACTAGTCGAGGAAGGGAACCAGAAAAGGAGTAATTGTCGCAAGTTCTGTGTACCTAGGTATCCTCAGTACTGGATCTGTACGTACCCAAGGTACTTACCTTTGTACTCCGTAGTTGTGCACGAAACCTGAGGCCGCTGTGTCCCAGCTAGGTTAGTCAGCATCGCCGCTCTTGCTTGGGCTCACGTCACCAGTGCTTAGTGCTACTAAGGATATAAATCACCTTAATTACCTCCTCCTTAAGGACGCATCTAACTGTCTACTTACATTTTTATACTACCTTGTTATTCCTGTAGATTATTAACTTTACGTAACTTTCACTATATATAAGGACTTAGTTAATACTACTAGGTAACAGGATAAGTGTAGGTTTAGACAAGTAACCTAGCTCTTAGTGTACTTAATATCTAGGCGTCTATTATTTAGCTTTTATAAGATATTTATATATATTAGCTTATTTTTATTATCTCTATTACTAGAAGCTAACTATATAAACTAGTTATAAAGTTATTACTGCCTAGATTTATATTCTTCTTATAGATACTTCCTATTATATAACACTACTGAAATATTGTTGTTACTTAGCTTTCTTAGTAAATACTTTGTATCTTAATTTAAAATTCTTTGGAGTGGTTATAATGTTACTAAAGAGAAGCACTGATAAGTTTTTCTGCTAAGGGAGGGAGAAAGGCCCTAAATAGTATATAGAAGAGATTAATAATTCTACTATATTTACTTTGTTGCCCTCTAAAGCGTGAGCGCTACTAGACTAAGTATTTGCCCCCCTAGTTAGGCTAAGAGCATTAGCAAAGATATCCTACTAGTTAGGGCTAGCACCGTCACCCTCAGCATCCTACGCAACAGGCTAGATCCAGTTGCTATCGCTGTATAGAGTAACTTAAATGGTGGCGTTGCCTCTGTTGTTGATGGGTAAGGCAGGGAGGATGAGAGTTGAGGTTGCTGAGCGGATCAATACAGTATTGAGAGTTGGGCCAGTGAAAAAGGAAGGTCTGTTAGCGTTGGCCTGGACGCCAGCAGCAGCTGTTAAGGTGAGAGCAGAGAATACTTAGCGTGTAGAAGGTATCTTGGCGATTAATACGGTGGTTACGAATAGGCCCTTGAAATGTCGTCAATAAAAGTGTCCTAATCCCAACACCTTTTCTTTTTGGACACAATTTGAATATTTATTGCTCGTGAATTCCCATGAGCGGCAAGGCCGACATTGTCTACTATGCAGAGCCCTTGTCGTCGATAATTACAGCGGCTGATATAGGGTCATACATATTTTAAGTAGTGGGCGATGCATTCCACACACGGGCCTTGCCATTTTAGCGAAATTTACGGATATGCCCGGTGGCTCTCTACAGTACAGTCTGTTGCAATGACAGCGTCTAAAATTCAAAGCATCGCAGGACAAGGCGAGGAGGGCGCCCTATTAGGCCACCTAAAAGGCACCCTTTCGCCAGCAAATGGCTGGCGATAGCTAGGTCGAGAATCAGCTTCTATTTAATACAGGACCTACGTTATAAATGACTGTTTGATACTGGTGCTGTTAGATATCTTCTAGAAACAAAACAAAAAAGCTAAAATCTAAGAAAAATAAGGTATTAAATAGCTATAAATCTATAAGAGTTTATTTCTATATCTTTTATCTTTTGCTACTTTAATTATACTTTATATTAACTATAGATAGCATATAAGTATATTTAGTCTAGAGTTTAGAAAAATATGCCTAAACGCTAAATTTTAATTTAGATGCTATTTGTGTAACTATTAAAATTTAACCTATTATGTTTCTAGTGTCTAGACCTATTATCCTAAGAACCTAGATATTTTAGTAGCAAGAAAAGCTAGAATTTTTTAAAAAAAACCTCCTAAGTAAATTACTATAAATTCTAATTTATAATATCTTCTGTATACTTTTATTCTTATTCATTAGATAAACATCCTAGATTCTAACTTTTTCAGGTTTAAAAAGTTGAGTGTTTTCCCCGCATAGACCATGCTTTGAGTTTTGGACGGTATCAATGCAACAGACTGTAATAGTCATCTCATCGAGTGCAGTTGACAGGCACCAAATCCCTGAGTACCGTTTAGAATGGAATCATGACTGGGTACACACGGCAACACTGCACTCTTTTCCTTGAAGACAGCCAGCGTTGAGATTCAATTTCTCCATACAGCTGTTTCCTCTTTTCCCTTTGTTGGTCTGCAAGGGATTAATTTAACTGCGCATGGCGCAAGGTATTAAGTGGGTCGATACTTGATCGAAGCCACTAGGAGCGGAAGCGGAGCCGGAAGGGCCGACCAGCCGTCCAACCATCCCAGTGAATATAGTACTATTACTATTTGTTCGTATATGAGTAATAAACAATCATAATAACGGTAGTCGAACTGATTTACGTGACCAGGTCGGATCCGTAGGTGCCATATTCCTATATATTCTACCTTTCTTCTCATCATCTCCTCCTCATCATCTACACTCGCTTTCCCTCAATAGTTACACGTTCACATCGACTCAGGCGTCTTATCAACTCTACTTCTCTATTAAACATATCCTCATCCAACCAACATAATGAACCCTAAATCATTCATCACTCTCGTCTTTGCTAGCACCGCTCTTGGTGCTACTATTCCTTCAACAGAACCAAGCACCTCTCATTTAGTGCAACGCGACCGAGCCCAATACGAATCATGTGTAAGAGTTTGTTTACGGACTAAGAAATATGAGTGGCCTGCTACTTTGTTGGCTCGACATTGTGCAACCTACTGCAGTAAATATCTATAAGGCATATCTAGGCTGCGAAGGGGAAAGTTGCTCAATAGCAAATACTGCTCTTATGTTAGGCGCCTGGGGGGAAGACCTGGGGGGGGCACCGGCAGTAGGGCTGCAGACAGATATCCTAATACCTAAAGGACATGTAAAAGGGGAATTTGCAGAGATTAGGGACTTAGGAGGCTTAATTACACGACTGAAGAGACTATTATCTATGTTTTCCTGTAGCGGTCGTACCTAATCGTTAATAGTCAGTTACACGCACAGACCGTTTAACGTCTTCATACCCCTATCAACCCTACAATTCAATGTACAAAGGAAAAACATCATGTCTTACGGATAGCATCTGTCAATCTCGAGTTATAAACAGTGAGTTTATACCTAAGCTGAGGGGTAAGCAAACAGCGATGTGATTGTACACATGTATTTGGCTTGCTTCACTGAAGCTACTTAAATATATGGCTACGATGCGGAGCCCCTTGCTCAAATTGGAAAGATATGAGCCTCATCTTCAATACTCGAATGACCCGCAGGGGTCATTGACTAATAATTGGTACTACAATGAGCAGATGTCGCGCTGTGGCTTGCATCGCTCAAGGAACCGCAATACACGCAAAGTCATTTGATTTGGTCTACATAAGCGGATAAGTCGAGAGAGTAAAAGTGAGCCCCTCTCCCAAGGATTAAGGCTTTGCTCTCTGAGAGGAAACATAATCGATATGTACTACAGCTCCTATGAGGGTTGTTTACATAGCTCAGAATCCTATAGCCTTGAGAATTGTAAACCTTGTTGCTACATCCTACGCTCTCGACCAATTCTCTACGGTTTCTTACAATGTATAACTTGTTGTGCGGCTGAACAACACAGCAAGCTCATCTCCAGGCCCCACTGATGCGTCGCATTTATCACAATAGCCTTAGGTTGTGCATCAAGCGGGAAAGCTGTGTGAGGCGATCGCAAATATCTATTAGCTGTTGTTTGAGAAATTGAGAGCCTCTGATTGCATTTGCGGATTATCGGAGTTTTGTTCAACAGTAATTTCCAATGCGTTCAGTTGAAGTCGGAGTGCACCTAGAAGTCCATATTCTTCCAGTTAAGTCTATCAACACCCGGTAGGCGGTTCTCACTTGGCAGTTGTTGGCACTGGCGTGGACGGCCTTCCGTCAACAGGAAGATACTCTAATCCGCATTTCTTAGTGTTTTGAGACTTCCGGAAGCGCCTAAGGGAGAGTGTCTTTCGAAGTCCCATAACTAGTACTAAAATGCTACATCGCTGGCAAGGTCGCACGTCTTTTGTACTTGCCAGCCTGACACTGGCTGAGAAAGCACTCTACGTGTAACTAGCTGGCTGTATCCTACGCCATGGCTAAACAGAAGCAGTCGGTTTGATCCACTGGTCGGGCTGGTTCGGGGGTTTGCGCTTGTTGTATCTCAAACAGTCACCGAAGGGGAATTGGTCTGTCGGTTGACTTAACGAATGAATTGTCGATTGTTGAATTCTAACTAACGTGCATGATCAGCGAAGCGATCATACAAGCGAAGCGATCACCCAACAGCGACCATGCTATCTTCTTCCTTTCAACACGCGTTCGACCACCAGAAACAATGCCATCATCAAGCAACGAATGTCAATTAGTCCTAGCAGTCCAAGCTATTGAAGGACCCCAAATAACTAGCATCCGGGCTGCAGCCAAAATCTACTCAGTACCTTTCTCTACTTTACGCGACCAACTTCAAGGAAAACCTTTGCAACGTGACATTATGCCTAACTCACAGAATTTGACAGAGCTTGAAGAGAAGAAGCTAGTTGAGTTTATTTTAGACCTGGATTCCCGATCATTTCCTCCTCGGCTTAGTGGTGTTGAAGAAATGGCTAATCGACTGCTTGTTGACCGCAACGCGTCGCTAGTCAGCAAGCGCTGGGTGTCAAAGTTCGTTAAACGAACACCAGAGCTCTGAACACGTTTTATTCCTAAGTCAACTACAAGAGACCCTAATGCAAAGATCCTAAGGTTAGAGATGTGTAGTTCTCCCTTATAGTAAACATAATTATAAAGTATAGTATTATAGACTTAGATATCTATAGCTTTAATAGGACTAGTTTTATGATTGGCTAGATTACATCTAGAGTAGTTATTATAAGCGCTAAAAGACGTTTAAATACAAAAATAGTGTAGCCTAGTAATCAAAAACATATTACAGTTATTTAGACTATTAGCCTGTCTAGCTATAGTGCCTTACTATATATTATTATTGGAGATAAAAATCGACTCTCTACCTAGTATACTAGATCTAGTCTCCTACTTAAACAAGTTATTATAACGTCTAAAAATAGATAAATAATAAATAAAAGAGACCTAGATTAGCTTTAAATAAGTAGCATCTTAGACAGTAGCTTAGGCAGCAGATAGGCTACATATCTATAGTTAGGTAGTTAATAATAAGGAGAATAGGGGTATTATTGCGGAGTGTACCCCCTATAATACTTACTATTGCTAGACATAGAATTAAAGTGTCCCTATTATAAAAGGCACTAATTGTAAAATGAATTAGCGTTGTAAATAGCTCTTGAGTAGATAAATTAATTAACATAACACTTATTTTAATTTAATAATAGTTGTAATTGTTATTAACGTACTATATCCTCTCATCAAACACAAAGTCCGCACAGGCCACAGGCTGCTGGAAAGGGGTAAGCGGGCTGGCAGAAACAGGGATCTATATGTAGCAAAAGCAGGGGTTAGTCATGTATGTCACTAGCAAGTTAGGTGGCAAAGGCCAGTAAACAGACTTATGGTTAGCATTAGATTTTCTCCCACTTACCTACTAAGCTCTAGATTTCTTATAGCCTTATTAAACTATTTTTAATAGGTTACTAGACATCTTTAGCTAGAGATATATACTCTTAGTAGTTATTATCTATATTAATATTAGATATCTCTTCTTGTTTTATTTTCTTCTTTATATAGGCGTTATAGTTAAAGTTATCTTAATTATCTTATAATATCTTCTTATTTAGTATATCCTTAATCTAAATCTTATTAATATTAATTTTATCTAGGTTACTACTAATCCTACACTAAAGAAAGGATTACTAGACTATTTTACTTTTTTTAGCTAGGTAATAGGTAGCTATTACAACAGTATAGGTAACTATAATATATTTTATTAATATAGACTACTTAATAAGCTAGCTAGGCTAGCTAGGTTAAATAAGTTAAAGTAGCTAAATAAGCTAGCTAGGTTAAATAAGTTAAAGTAGCTAAATAGGCTAGCTAGGCTAGTAGACAGTAGCTTACTTTATTTACTATATATAGTTATCTATTACTTTAGATAACTACTACTTAAAGGGCTTATTAATAGTAGTATCTAAAGGTTAAAAGAGAAAGGTTATACCTAGTTGTTATAGGCTATACCTAGTTAATTAGCATAGGCTAGGTGCCTATTACTTGCCTTTATAAGTGCTGCTAGATAACAAGTAAGGGACTTGTTGTTATATACCTTTTGACTATCTAGCCAGATAGCTCAATTGGTAGTGCTTGCCATTATGTCCGCCTGCCTGATGGGCAGGCAGGCCCTACATAATGGGACACTGAAGGCTGAGATTCGCTGGCAGCCGAACTACGCCCACACTAGTGGGGCCTGTTCCTTCACATACAACAAGT